>NC_141382.1:20750779-20973959 GCF_017979445.1 Akebia trifoliata
TTTCTATGGATTTTATTTTAGGATTGCTAAGGACTCAAAATGGTAAAGATAGTATATTTGTTGTTTGTTGATAGGTTTTAGTAAGATGGCCCATTTTATTGCATGTACTAAAACCAATGACGCAACACATATTGCTGATTTGTTTCTTCAAAGAGGTAGTTCGATTGCATGGGCTACCTAAGTCAATTGTTAGTGACAGAATGTTTAAGTTCCTTAGTTATTTTTTGACGTACTTTATGGAGTAAATTAGGAACTAAACTTCTATTTTCTACTGTTGCACATCCTCAAACGGATGGCCAAACTGAAGTAGTTAATAGGACACTCACTACCTTGTTGCGTGCTATCATTCAAAAAATTTAAAACAATGGGAGAAGTGTTTACCACATATTGAGTTCGGATATAATAGGACTATTCATTCAACTACTTCATTTTGTCCATTTGAGATTGTTTATGATTTTAATCCTTTAACTCCTGTGGATATTTTACCTTTGCCTACTAATGAACATGCTAATCTTGATGGTAAGAAAAAGGCAGATTTTGTGAAAGATTTACACGCCAAAGTTCGAGCCAACATTGACAGGAAGAATGAGTAATATGCTAAGCAAGCCAATAAGGGCCGCTTGAAAGTTATTTTCCACCCTGGAGATTGGGTTTGGGTGCACTTGCGTAAGGAGCGGTTTCCTACCCAAAGGAAATCAAAATTGCAGCCTCGAGGAGATGGTCCATTTCAAGTCTTGGAACGGATAAATGATAACGCCTACAAACTCGATTTGCCAAGTGATTATGGTAATGTTAGTGCAACTTTTAATGCTGCTGATTTATCCTTGTTTAATGTAGGTGATTCGAGGACGAATCTTTTTGAAGAGGGGGAGAATAATGGAGATCGAGTTGATGTTTCCAAGTCTTCTCAAGAACCATTGCAAGGAATTGGCGGTCCGATGACTAAGGCAAGGACAAAGAGGATGGAAGAGGCATTGCAAGGCTTGATTGTGGAAGTCCAATACAAAGAGGCTCATTCTAGAAGATTCTAAAGCTAACTTCGGAGATATCAAAGTTTCATCAAGGATGGTCAACTATCTTTTTATGCAAGAGATCAATTTGAATGCAAGGGTTAATTGAGAATTTTTATGTTCTAATTGTCCTTAGTTTTGAATTTTTTATTTTCTAAGGACTAATTAGACTTTCTTTATTTTTCCAAGGACTAATTAGAATTAATCTTGATCTAATTTGTCTATAAAAGGGCACCTCATTTTGTAATTGAGATACAATTGACAATTTACTTTTTATGAGAATTGAAGTTTTTTCAAGAACTTTGTTTTATTTCATGTGTTCTAGTTTGAGTTCTTTATGAGATCCTTATGAGTTCTTGTTCGAGTTCTTGAAGGAGGGCATGAATCTTCGACATATCAAAGGAGTGATCATCCTTTGTGGCGTCTCAAGGTGGGGGTTTTAGGGACTTAGTTTCCTTAAGGTTCTAATCTGATCAACATCTTTTGTTCCCAAGTGATCTAACACGTTTTGAAGACATCGAATTCAAGGGTTCCTAAAAGATATCATCAAGAGATCTTCAAGAGAAGGTTCTAATCCTAGAGGGTTTATATCAGGCAAAGATTGGGAAAGCGTAGGGTAGGCCGAGTCCTTTTATTGGGCCCCTTAAACCCTTAGCAGGTCTTAGGGGCCTTGGTTCGATCAAGATGTCACTTTTCAATGACTTGGGCCCTAACGGCCCGTTGGCCCATTTATTTGGAAAATCTGTATTTTTGGGCCCTTTCGAGTAGGGGCCCGTTCAAATTGGGGTGTCTACATGGTTCTTATTGGATTATAAGATATGTTTTTCATAGTTTTATCCTACTTACCCAACTTAGAAGAGAGATTTCTCAGGCATACCTATTTGTTGCAATTTTATAACGAAAGCTCCCTTTATCAAGTTTGTTACTCAACAAACCTTTCTTCCAAAATCAGGCCAACCTGATTAAGGATTGCTAGCCCACATCACATTGGCAATCCAAAACCATGCTCTTAGATTTCTTGGAAAAATTCAGATTTTTTTATTAAAAAAAAAAATTAAAATTCAACAGTGATAATTAACCATATATTTTCTTCAAATACTGAGAATTTTTTCCTCTACCACCTTTTGCAATTAGATCATGTTTTTTGATGCCACAAATTGATTCGGTGAGGGAACTTCCCTTACCAACTTAGTAGGAAAAATGATTTTCTTTTTAATAAACAATGGAGTGGGATCCACATAGTTTAAAAAGATTAAATATTTATAATACTCTTCAGCTTTTTATTTTTTTTAACAAATACTTATTATATCTTCCGTATGTTTTCGATATAATGGTGTAAAGGTGAAATCTGGTGATGCTTTGATAGACTCTGCCCTACTAATCTAAAGTTGCTCCCTCGTCCCTCCTATTAGCACTGGTGTGGTACGTGTTCTTCGACGCTCAAGTTAGAGTTGCAGAAGAATAACAATAAGAAATTTCTTTCCCTTCAATTAGCCAAAAAATATCCCTTAGCCTTTGTTCATTCCTCAATTTATAGGTCCCTCCTTCGAATCAGGATTTCCCCTTCCATCGGGATGTGATCACGGAGAATCTTCTAATTACATGGATCCTAAACGAAATTGGGATATTTGGGATTGAGTCCATGATTTTAGGGAGATCTCTGGACTTGATACATGTAACTCAATATTATGAAGATACCCAGACCAGGCCTGCTCTACCAGGTAGGCCAAGCCTTTACTAATGCCACCTTGCCCTACCGACCAGGCTAGACGCCTCTATCTTGGTCTGTCCTACTGTTGGGAAGGGTTGGATGTATTGGCACACTATGAACCATTTAACCGACTTGGATACGTGTACGATTTGGATAACGCAACGTTATTATCTTCTATAATTACCTTCTTTAGAGGAGATGCAAAGCCTCACCGTCTTTTTGAGACACATATCTCTCTTTTGGTTGGCTACCAAGATCTTCTATCTGGAACCATATCAACGCATTAAATGCAGTGATGCTTCAAATCTTTTTAGACGGTTGAGATGAATTGTCTCTCATCTGTAGACGTCCATGTGCCCCACTAATGTTTCCAATAATTTCAACAACTTCGACGGTTAGGCTTGAAGGGCCTATCCTCTTTCGGTACAAGTCCTCCTTCTTGCCGTCTTATAAATAGTGTGAAATTACGGGCTTTGTATCATGTTTAAGCCTAAAAAGGGGGTGAATAAGTTAAATAAACTTTCTATTTGAAAGTCACTTCACGAAGTTAATTTAGGTTTCTTGATTATGCTAAGATGATTAAAAACATAGAGATGCACATGATTAATCTAATTTGAGTTATGGCATAACATACAACATACATTCATAAAGTAGACATTTTATCAAACCTTTAATGTGCATATCATGACATTTATGTTATTCATAAAAACTCAGGCACAATGCAAATTGTATAGAAGACACGAGATTTGTAGTTGTTCGACAACTTGTCTACATCCACTACCAAGTATCTTACTCTCAGGTCTTGGGCTCAACTATCAAATAGAGGTTTATGGTTCATATTAAAATCTTTCACATAATTTTTATGCTTAGGAAAAATTCTAAACCTTAAGATCAAGAGAACGACATTCTCTCGAAATGAAATTTTTTCCATCCGTTGAATCCTTAAACCAATTTGTTAAAAAAAGGTAACACCACATTGAAATTCTTTGCTTTACTCTTAGGAAACTTATAATCTTGTTCTCTTTGGTAGAGTTTTCAACTCTTCTCAAGAGCTTGGTTTTGTGTTGGAACCAAAAATACTCATAAGGACTAAACTCAATGGATAGAGGACTTACCTATGGAAATCCTCCTAAGTATTGTACGAAAAAGTTAAGGAAAGTAATAAAGCATGATCAGGCAGTAACTCCAGAAGTTCAAAAGGGAAGGAAAAAAAGGACCTAATAGGTTGAAAACCCAGAATGACAACTTAGATAAAAATTAAGGCAACCTCGTAAGGTTGAAAGTTCAAAAGGACGACCTTGACAACAATTAGAGCAAAAAAAAAAAAAAAAACAGTCTGTTAGGTTGAAAACCCAAAATGAAAACTTAGGCAAAAATTAAGGCAAGCTCGCAAGGTTGAAAATCCGAAAGGACGGCTTTGGCAACAATCAGGGCATAGAAAAATTATACGAAAAAAATTTGAGCTCGCTAAATCGAAAACTTGGAAAGGTAATTTAGGCAAAAGTTAGAGCGACCAAAAGAAAATCTCCATCGATTTGAAAATCTGAAAAGACGGTCCGAGCCGAAACGTTAAAAGTCCGAAAGATCAAGTTTCAATATCCAACTTAAACCATGCAAAGACTCAGAACCACAAGTATCTTGTCTATGATTGATCTGAAAATTTTCACTTCTTTAAGTGAATCAATAGGGAGAAGGGTGGATTTTATGATGAATTTCAAAACAAAATATCTTGTTCTTTTGAGCCTGACTCAAAATCTTCAATATAAAAAGTCAAAATTAAAAATCGAATCTTTATTGCGCTTGTGGTAATCGAATATTTCAAACCTTTAAAACAAGAGGCACTTTCTTTTTCTAAAGTGTGTAGTTCTCCCCTTTACACTAGGGGCAGTCCTTTTCAAATTGTTTTCAACTATCCCCAATATAATGTTCTCTGTCAAACTAGGAGTATTTTTTTTTTGGAGCTTGATCAACCCCAAAGGATAAGTTAAACCATGAATTAAAAGGTTACCCTATTGATAACAATTTTTAAAGACCTCTGAGTTTCAAAAAAAGTTAAAATGTTGACTTGACCTTCATAAAATCTTACTTTTTGTTATAAAAAAAACATCCTAAAACGGTGTTAATCTCCCATTTGTTTCTCTAGAAAAAAGTTCATTACTCTTTCACTTAGGACAGGTATAATAGGATTCCTAGAAAATAGGTTTATTACTTTTTCACTCAGGACAGGTAGAGTAGGACTCCTAGAAAAAAGTTCATTACCTTTTCACGTAGAGCAGGTAAAATAGGATTCCTAGAAAAAAGTTCATTACTTTTTCACCCCAAGCAAGTAAAGTAGGACTCCTAGGAAATAAGTTCATTACTCATTCACCTAGGACAGGTAGAGTAGGACTCCCAGAAAATAAGATCATTACTCTCCAATTCATCTAACCTATCACTTTTCTCCAAAAGTCACCTCAATCCATTACCACCCATACCCTAACCCAGTATCCATCTCTAACATCATCAACCACCCACATCACAACCCATATCCTATACACCCTAACCTATCACCATTCTCCAAATATCACCAACCACCCATATCACAAGCCATATCTCCTACACCTTAACCCATCACTTTCCCTTAAAACACTTTAACAAAATCACCTCAACCCATACCTTCCACCATCATCACCAAACCAACACATTCCCTTATCTCTAATCAACCAACCATCATCACCAATCAATTCATCTCATCACCACATCACCTTCTCCCTTTTAATACATGTCATCATCTCATTACCCCTCCTAAAAATCCAAACACCCAACCTTTACATAACCCATTCTCCTAAATCTAATCTAAACATCTCACCTACTCAACCAACTTAGCACTCATTCTTCAAACAACTCCCCTACACCCCCATTCCCCCATCAACCATCACTCATCTCACCCCACCAAACATTCTACCCAAATGGATTTGGGTAAGATCCAAATCATTAGGGTCAAAATATAATCCATTTCCATTCATTACACAATTACCCTCCCTTTAACTCCAAATTTCATATCCTTCATCTCTAAAACCAATACCCTTATCCATTTTCCCAACCCTTCACCCCATTATATCCCTCAAACCATCCTCAAACATCATAAATACCCCCTCCCTCTCTTTTCAAAAGAGTTACCAATTCTAATTACACAAAAAAGACTACCAATGCTCTCTTACCAATTCTCACCAAGTCTTACCAATTATCTCCCCCAAGTCTCACAAAAAATCACTACACTCCCCTCAACTCCCTCATCATCTCTTTTCTTCTCCTTTAATCATACAAAAAGTGACATCTTCCTAAATCAACAAGGACTCAAGAAAAATTTAAGAAGAAGAAGAAGAAGAGGAAAAGAAGATTGAAGCTTCAAGGTGGGTTCAACAAAACACCTCCTTCTCTCTACCCTCTCCACTTTCCTTTTCTCTTATCCCCCTCCTCTATTTTATTTTTATTTTAGCATGCCTCTAAGATGTGATGCCACCCTCCCTTATCTCCGGTAGATTAGACTTCGGCCCGATTGAAAGTATAAGGGTTGTAACCTTTTTTAAAAAATCAAAATCGATTTTAATCCATAAATCATTTTAAGGCAATCGGAATTTGGGTCCTTCTCTATCCATGAGAATGGATGCCTATCGCTTAGCCAACACTTTTCAAAAGTAGGTCATGTCAAGGCTAAATTTCTATGTGGGTCACCTCCTTTGATGAGGTATTCCCTATAATTTAAGCCGACATTAAATCCTTACTTAAGGTACAAGTCACAGATACGTGATATTTTATTTCTTTTATAATTTTATTCCAAAATTACCGAGTTCTTTGAGGTTACCGGGAGAAAAGGGTGCTTAACACCTTCCTTTTTCTCCCCCGAGCTGCTTACCCCGAATCTCAAGGTTTGATTAGTACCTTATCCATTGAGAATCACTACGCGCCAAATGTCACTTTTTTTCCGAAAAATGTACATCGGGTGACCATTCACACCCACTTACAATATGAATGGTGACGACTCCAAACCTTAGTAGATGTGGCCATCGTACTCGTGAAACCACGTATCTACAGAGCCTATGAGGGGCATTTTTATAATTTTGTTGAATTGGGGAAGTGGTTTATTCAATTTTAATGAGGCATGGGAGAATGTGGGAATCTCTTTGGCTGTTTGATGGTATTAGTGGTTTATATATGGTGATTGATTCCACATGGCATGATCTTTGAACTTGAAATTTTGCATATATCATATAAGAAACTTCTGACCCGGCAGTAAAGTCTTCAACCATCTCAAAATCGAACCAATGAGTATCTGACCTAGGAAACAATGACAATGTAGGGGAAATCCAAATCTTGAGGAAAATAAGAGGACACGATAGAGCGGAGAGTGCTAGAAGAGATGAAAAGCATTACGACCATTTGCTTCTGATTGTATTTTATTTCTAAGCAATTATGTGACTCAATTTCATTTGTGAGTGCCCAATTGCCTTCTATTAGAGCTTGTTTAGTAATGAAATTTCAATATATAATATGAATTTTGAGTTTAGTTTAATTTGGAGTTTGTTTATTGATTTTTCTTTTATTTTTTATTATTTCGTTTATTGTGATTGGTGAATTAGAGGACTTTGCTATTATTTGTTAAACCTCCAAATTCGACGGTCATGCTCTATGAATTTTTTTTAAGCTTATTCTCCAATAATTTGATAGTCCAGGGTTGTTAAAAAAAAATTCTACAAGAAAATATTTGACGGGCATATTTGACAAAAATCGAGGCATTGGACCAGCCAATTAAAATGGACGAACATGATTAATCGCATCGGCGTGATTAATCGTAAATTTTCATGATTTATAAGGGAGTATAGTTCTCATATTGAGACTAGGAATGCATAACACATTAGATGATAACAATCAAATTCGACATTTACCATATCTCGTGGAGAATACTATGCTCAACCTTCTTGAGGGTCAAAAGCAAATGACGTAGTTGATAAACTTCACTAGATGAACATTGAGTACTAATGTGCCTATCAAAATAGCTTGAGATACCATAAAAATTTTACAAAATCACTATCTTGAAAATCGACATTATTTTGGTTTAGCATGGATGATGATAGGGAGTTGCAAAGCTAGGGAACTTAAGAGGTTGAAGAAAAAAAAATCCTTTTTTTGTTGGCTTGTTTGAGGAGAGAGTGAACCCCCCTTTTTTTAATCTTTTCTATGTCGCCCTTTTAGCAAACACAGTAGCACGCATTCAAATTTTTTTATATAAGAAGAAAGAAACAAAAAAAAATTCTTTTTTTTCTTAGCTGCCCCTGAAATGATTTTTTCTCTTTTTTTTTTCCTTTTTTGTGTTTGACAGTGAGAAAGAGAGAGTGGGGAGGGACAGTTGAAGATGCTTAGGTATTCTTTGTTTTGATTTTTGTTTTGTTTGAGTCTTCTCCTAAGTACATCAGCAGCATAAACAGATGGCTGTTGTAGTAATAGCAGTAGCATTGTACATGACGTTCCTCTCTCGACATGCAACTAAGTGGGTCCGATTAAATCCATTAGCCTCCTTTTCAAACCAATTGATTCCATTTAAGAAATTCGTTCCTTATAGAAAATCAGGTTTCTATTTGTGTGACGGCCTGAAAGAAAAACTTCAAGTGGCCTTCTCTCTTTTTGGTCCTAATTCCCTCCATGATATCCAATTACAAATAATAGATATTACCAGGAATCCTCAATGGGAGTGGTCTTGCCAGTTTTAAATAACAGTATTGGCCAGAGTTCTTTCAGATGGAAGTGAGTTGTAGCCCATATCCACACATCAAATTTAAGAACCCCCTTTGTCCACATAAATCCCGCTATCCTCATTTGATATGTTACTTTGAATCTTTCTTTGATCCGACAAAATAAAAAATCCAAAATAATAATAAAAGGAATTTACTTGATCAAAAGATTTTACTAACATACCCTAAAAAATTAAAAAAAAAACACAAATAGGCCAATTTTGCAATGCGAATATTTTTGAGTTTCTCAAGTTTGATCCTCAAACCCAATAGAGTTGCCATTGAAAGCACCCTCTATTTGTGGGTGAGGATCCATTTTTAGTTTTTGGGAGTCGCCACCTAGTTTTACGATATAGGAATCGAATCATGACTCTAAGAAATAAGTGGTATTGAATCATGAAAAAAACTATAGGTCTGGAGATCACATTACGAGATTGGAAGGTGTTAGGCACTAACCCTACCTAGTGAACGATGATATCTACTTTTCTCAAAAATTTTACATTGCAAAAAAAAAAAGGTTTAGAAAAAATTACTTTCTTTTACCTTAAGTGATTGCGACGATCGATTCCCTCAGAAACTGATGGAGAGCATTCCTTGTGTAAATCTTCTTGCTTTTGTCTCCGTCGCCAGATCTACTTCTAATGTTTGAGATGATGTTTTCTTCTCCTAGATCTAAATATTTTCTAGCCTTTTCGGGATATTTTTTAAGAGTTTTTGGGTGCTTTTTAGATAAAAAACTGAGGCTTGGGGGTTAGGTATGGACTTGGGACTTCAGATTTAGGGTTGTGGAAAGGATTTGGAGAGTTTTTGACATCTCTTTTCTAGAGTATTTCTTGACCTACGAATTTAGGTGATGGAGACTCATTTTTAATGAGTTTTTTGAAGATTAGGATTTTGATTAGGTCTTTAAGAGATAAGGTTTGTTAAGTTGTTTAGATTAGGATTCAATTAGGCTTTATTAGAATTTTAAATTTTTTACTTACGTAGAATGAGAATTTTTAAGCTTTTTGAGAACCCCCCAATGGAGGGTTCTTTGTTAAATTATATTTTTAATTCTTTTGGACTCCCGGTGGAGGATTTTTTATTAAATATCATGGCGACCCCACTTAAATAAATGGGCTACCACTTAAAATTTGATCCGTGGGCTTAACTAATTGATTTTATTTGTTCAATTTTTTTTAATTTAATTTATTAAGATTCCATTTTAAATTAATTAATTTTTTAATTATTAGTTTCAAAATTTTAAATTTTAGGGTTGAAAAGTTATCATTTTGCCTTCAAAGATGACTTTTGCGTTGAAAGATTGATTTTTGATGTGTTGGAATGTTTTGAAATCGTTTTTTTTATAAGGAATTCAATGAGAATATTGCATTGTATCACTTGTGGGTTTTCAACGTGAAATGATTATGGACCTTATGAGGGGTGTTTTCATAATTTTGTTGAATTGACGAAACAGTTTATTCGATTTTAATTTATTGTTTTATGTGTTCAAAATGATTTCCCTAAGAGTAATTTAAGATCTAAGGATGTTTTGATGTTGGGGTATTTTTGTAATTTGATTGTTTTTTATGATTTTTTTCCCGTAAAGCTTCTTTTGATCTTAAAATGATGATTTCTATGTTTTTGGATCATATTTTCATTGCATAGCATCGTTTCTAAGGTTTTGTTTGCTTGAAATATCTCATCCGAACTTTTAAAACATATCTACTAACAAATAAAAAATATTGGAATATTAATCCATCATTGGGAACAGACGCAATTGGGTTGACAAGTTGATTAATCGAGCGAGTGTAAAAATGGAGTATCTATAGGATGAAGAGGGATTGGTTTGATTGTACATTGTTGATCTGTGTTTCCTCATTCTTCTTTTCCAAAGGCACTGGCTTTTTTTGAGGAGGGACCCCTACTACTTTTCCTAAGCTCGTGAAGTTGAGTATGAGACTGGTTCAGATCCCGTTCTTGACCTGATATGTTACTTGCACTAAGTTTGAGAAGGTACTCTTAGTGTGTCCCACCAAGTAAGTATAAAATGTATGCCCTAATGTAGAGATAAACGTGGTGTTCATCTCTTTTTCAGTTATTGTTAGCCTCACTTGTGAAGCTGACTCTCATCATCTCTAAGCGTACTCTTTCACTATTTCTTTTCTGTTTCTATGATATTCTTGCCATGTCGTTTTGATCCATCCTCACGTTCGTATTGAACCTATAATTGTGTTAAAATTTTTAGCCAAGTCTTACTAGCCCTTGATGAGTGTATGGTCCAATCCCGAGAACCATTTAAGGGTTGGCCCGGTTAGGCTTCTTTGAAACAATTGCATCAGTAGTCTGTCATCCTCGCCAAATTGGTATATTGATCCGCAATATAGTTTCAGATACGACAGAAGGCACCCAACCCCGTTGTACTTCTTGAATTCTGGGCATTTGAATTTAATCAATAATTGCTTGTTAGGATAAAAACAAAGGTCCTTGAACCTAGTTCCCCCTAAGGTGTTGATGTCCTTGATTCTTTTCATCTATTCTTTAAGAGACTCAATCTATTGGGCCATCTTTTCATCTATCGTGCTTTTGGCTTCCATGGCCCTATAATCACACTCATTATCATGATTGACGACACGAAGTGGTTGATTATACAAAATATATAGTGAGGGTCCTTGATATCTTGGAATTGTGGGGAGGGGGGGAGGGCAGAGTAGTCTGTTGCCTTTGTGGTGGTTGCTCTAGGGGATCAGGATTAGATCCTTACACTTGGTGTGGTACTGTCTGGGCTTGTATGAAATTGACATTGGCCAAAATGTCACTTAGTATCTTCTATTGCCATTTTCTGATCACAATATGTCATAATCCTTGTGTCAGTGTTAGTTATCTCCGTCGTCACTAGTTGTGGTGATTCAAAGGTACTCATGGTGGCTGAAGTTTGGAAGAAATACAAAGGCTCTTCTGGCTATTTATATTTCTTTCGCTAGGCCACCTATGGGTACAGAAGAACAAGTGTTAGTGTTTTGTTTACAACAAAGAAGATACATGATCGAGTCAATTTGTAAGTAAATGAGTTTTAAAGAAAATGGTTATTCGGCACAGAGTCGGCATCAGCGAGGACCTAGGTTACATATTTTTGAGAATGATTACATCAGTACTATGTGGGCATCAACAGGGAGTTGGCATCTACATGGAACTGGATTGCATGTTCTTGAGAGAGTGGGTTACATCAACATGACGCTGGCCTCAGCGTGAAGCTGGTATCAGAGTAGAATTGGGTTGCATGTTTTTTTGAAGATGGTTACATTAGCACAAGGCTGGCATCAACACAGAGTTGGCATTAGTATGGACTTGGATTGCATGCTCTGAAGAGAGGGGGTTACATTAATGCAAGACTGACATCGACACAGAGCTAGCATCAACGTGAAGTTGGGCATTTCTCGACTGGCTTGTGAGATAATTAATCAGCACAGAGTTGACATCAACACGAGGCTAGAATAATACTCTTAAATTTCTCAATAGATTTCTTCACCACAAGACTGATGTCAACATGAAGTTGGGAATTATGAAAAGGCTTATTGTAGCATGACAAATGTTTTGTAGAAGTAGATTGGTGTGATGGAAAATTTCTTCAAGCTCTCGAGTCTTTTATTTGATTTTGAAAATCATTTTGTTTCCAATTTTGTATTAGAAAAGGGAATGGGCCCGATTTGGTAAAAAGAAGATGGTTTTCCTTGTTTTGACGACGAATTATGGACCCAATCAATGTGGGTTGTTGACCTCATTGGGGTCCATGAAGTGGTAGATCTGATTGAACTTCCTTGAGGTTTGGTCGACCCGTTGGAGATTTTAGACTTCTAAGGGTTCCACGAAGGTGATAGACCCGATTAGGGTTCGCAAGGGATTGTTGCAAATTGTGTGGAGACACTTAAATCCCAAGTTAAGTTAAGTTGGAGGGTCGACGCGGTCTTTTCAAAACGAGTTATATATTTTTTTGGCTTTTATTTTATTTATTTATTTATTTATTTTTAACATTTGGTGGAAGCCTTGAGTGTACTAGACCCTACGTCAATTTGGTTGGTTGAGTAACCTACTTTCGTCTCGTGAAGCGCAATGGGCATGCTTGAGGCCCAATGACAAATGTGGTCTTAATTGATTTTGATTCGACTAGTCTAAATAGGATTGGGCCCTTTTTAATTTTTTAGAAATCAAGGGTTGGGCAAAATTATTTTATTTTGATTTTTTGAAACTTGAGATTTATCTGGAAGGCCTAAACTGTTGTGTTATTCCAAAAGTGACATTAGGCCTCAAAACAACGGTTTGGCAACTCAAGAATATGGCTTTTGCTCATTTCACTCCAGGTTAGTACTAGTTCATTCTAGGAGCACGGATGAAACACGTTTCTAGCTATCTGTATTATGAGCACAAACCAGAAAGAAATCCATTTTCTAGAATTGGTAGAAATTGGTTCTTTGGCCCTTGTTTTGAAAGTGGCCCATTGGTCTCTATTTTTTCATGTCATTCTCTTTTTTTTAACATGACGCAATAAAAAAATTCCTCCCTTTTTACCCAAGGGGGAAAGAAAAGGAACAAAAAGACCTACGATCTACACAAGGGTGACTTCTTTAGCTCATATTTTTGGCTCCAAGACCTTAAAAAGAGTACATTTGCCATTGGGGGTCGATGCATTCATTTTGAATATGTGCCCTAGCAAATTTAGTCGAGCATATGCATGCGGTTAATAGGTGGGCTATGGTTACCAATTTTCACACATTGATGCATACTAGGGTACACATGTTGTAAGTTGGTGATTAAATTTGATGTGTTCATTTCTGAGAATTGAAATAAATGATCTCAAGCCATAAAAATACTAAGCATTGGGGTTTGATTTTTTTGAGGGTGGGATGGTTGTGCAATGGGCTATGAACCTCAAGTGCTTGTACATTTTTATTCATTCTTTTTCAACTACCCCCTTACAAAATATATGAAAGAAAACATGAAATAAATATTACATTCTTGAGGCTAAGTAAAAGATACGTACACCATAACTAAGGTTAGAAGCCATAGAAAACAAAAAGAATAAAGAGAAAAAGTTTGAACAACAACCAAGTTGATATGGGGGTTGTTTCCGATGTCCCCAGTGGAGTCACCTGCTGTAGATGTGTGATTTTCTATTATGAAGATCACTTCTCCGAGGATGTGGAGTCGCCACCCTTCCTTTTTGTAAAAGGATGTGAATAGTCACCTAGAAAGTATTTTTAGAGAAAAAAGTAATTTTGGCATCTTAGTGACTCTCATAAGGATTAGGACACCAATCCACTTTATGATCTAAGTGGTTCGATTAGAGAGAGGGGAAGGTGTTAGGCACCCCTCTATCTTTATCAAATGATGGTAACATAAAAAACATGGTAATTTTAGAGAATAAAGGAAAATAAGAAAATTCGATTAAACGATGATTTTGTACCCTCGAACAAAGGGGACTTTTAATGTTGGTTTAAATTAGGAGGGTCATCTCATTGAGAGAAGAGACCCTACCATGTTTTGCCTCAAACTCACATGATATTGGAAAAGTATGGGCTTTGTGATTATGGGCCCATTCTCATGGAATGAGAAGAGCCCAACTATTGATGGCCTCAAGACATTTTTGTGGTGTGTGTGACTTGTGATTAGGGATTAAAGATGGTACAATTATATTTTGAAAAAAGGGCTTTCAACCCCTACAATTTCGACTGAACCTAGGTCCGATCTACCAGAGGTAGGGGCGAATTAGAATTACATCTTATGGCTATTCTAAATTAAAAATAAAATAAGAGAAATAAGGAGGATTGAAAAGGGAACATGAAGGGAAGAGAAAGGGATTTTTCACATTATCCTTACTCTACCTTGTCTTTGGAGGTTTTTTTTCTAGAATTTTCTTCCTTGTGATCTTTTAATGTGTCTTCTTGTTCTTGTATTTGAACTTTGAGGATGATAGTAAACGTATTTAGTGTAAGGATTATGAATTGTGAGTTGAGAGAGTTTTTTAGATGGGTTGACAGGGGTGAGAGAAATTGAGAGTTGAGAGAGATGACTTTAGGGGGGTGTTCAAGCATTGGTCCTTTTTTGAGAGGGAGAGGGGAGTTTTTATAGGTGTTGAGGATTACTTTTATGGGTAGGTTGGGGTGAAAAAAAAAAGTGGAGAATGGCTTGAGGTTTATAAGTGAGGTGTGTGAAATTTAGCGTTGGGAGAAGGGTATTTATGGAAGGGGATGTATGTAAGTGGGTAGCTTTTGATCCAAATGGGTTTTGGTTAGAAGAATGATGGTGTAAGGGGGTGGTTGTTGATATTTTTGGGAGGGTGGAAGAGGTGGTAATATGTGTCCCAAAGCTGTGGGTGTGTGTGTGTTAGGTGAGTTGATTAAGGAGATTGAGGTGTGGGAGTATAGACATGATTGATAAAGTGTTTTGAGGAGAATGTGATGGAGTTAAGTTATGACATGGGGTGTGGATTTTGGTATGGGTTGTGTAATTTCTAGGAGTGATGATGAGGTTGGGTAGAATGATTTTGGGAAGTGGGTTGTGTGATAATAAGTGTCCCTCTTGATGATCAAAGTTGCATGGATCTTGATTGGCTATGATCATGGGAATGGGTATGGATAAAAGTATAGATTTTGGGTTAGGGCTTGATGGTGTTGGGCTTTTGACTTGATGAGAGTTTAGGTCTTAGGATTGCCTTTGGTTTAGGGTTAGGTTAGGTTAATACATTGGTTAGGGTTAAACTTGTTTTAGGGTGAGGCTAAGATGAGATTTAGTGGGTTGAAGGTTGATAGGCCTTAGGTGGGCTTAAGGTGATTTTGAATTTAGAAATAAAGTGGTGAGAGATGGAGAAGGTGAGGGGCTTGTGAAGCTTTATTGTGGGTCAATGATATCTTTAGTCTTAGGAACTTTGATTTAATCAAAACGCTGAATTTCGACGATTTGGGCTTTTTAGGCCTGTTAGAGGATTTTGCTAGGAAAATTGATTTCTTGGGTCCTTTTGAGCTGGTGCCCGTTCAAATTGATGTGTCTACATACCGTATGGATGTGTAGTTCATCCTTTGATGAATTTACTGACACAATATCAATTTGATTGGTGATGTGAATCCAAGGATATTAGCATTGTATTAAAAATGATGTATAACCGTTGGATTTAAACTCCTTTCAAAAGATTGATCTAGTGGATACAAGTTAGAAAACATTATGATTCTTGGTACATAGATTGACCAAGGGACAGACCACACATCTGTACGACAAGTGGGCCCAAAACTTCCATGTGGCACAAAAGAATATGGCATCTTACCATAGTTAATATGGATGGTATTTTTCGAAAAAAGTGACACGTGACAATCTCGAGACAAGAGTTAGTAGAGTGTCTAAATCACGAGACAACATAACCGAACGTCTGAATCAACAGATAAGGAAGAAAGGTCAATCGTTGCCTTCAACCGAGCTTCGAGGGTCTATAGTTGAAGTTTTGGAGTTTCAAATCCCTTAAAATAAGGGGTTTAACAGTATTCGAGGGAATCAAGGAAAATCCCTAATCGAATGAAATCACCTAAACAAAAATCAAGGAGAAAATCTAGGAAAAATCAAGGAAGGAAGCCCCTACAAAAACATAGGTGCAAGGCATTAAAAGGTATGCAATATTTTCTATAAAAATGAGGAGATACTATTTCTCATATAAAATCCGGACTTGAGCGTCGGAGAGGTGTTTCTGCAGATAAACCCAGGGCACAAGGAGTTGAAATCAAAAAGCATCATCACAGATCCCAAGATAGAACAAATTTTTTCGTTTACAATTTGGCACCATCTGTGGGATACGAACAAGGAAAAGTGACCAATATGGTGAAAATGAGATGAGGGGAACCTAATGGACCATCAAATACGCCCCAAGGACCATATGACCTTCTACAAAAGGTACACTGCTTGTTGACAGAGATGAGGGCAGAGATGCAACAAGGGCTCGAACATTAGAATTATGAAATTCATGGGATAAGGAGAAAGAAGAACTCGAAAACAAGTTGAGTGAAGGAACTAGAACTAGGGGAGAAACGGGAGTAGGACCAGAACCCCACCCCCTGTAATAGATCAAATAGAGATCGATCGAATGATAAATTCGACAAAAATTTAGAGTTAGTAAGGGAATTCAAAAGCTCAAAATCTTATGACCCGAGAAGAAGTGGAAGAGTTGCTGTAGAGGATGGACGAGGAGTAGATCAGGGAAAGGGATGCGGGGTGACATGTTCAGAATATTATTCGGGAATTCAAAGGGTCGCCATTTTCACCAGTTATAATGGCAACTGACACCCTGAGAGTATTCCATCCCCTGAAATTCAAGATATTTGATGGGATGAGCCCAATGGAACATATCTTTCGCTACAAAAATTAGATGTTATTGTACCAGAACGGCGACTCATTGCTCTGCAAACTATTCCCAACAACATTAGAAGAAGACGATTTTGAGATCTATTTAGCAACAACGACACTGTCGATAACTCTAGTCTAGTTCAAGGGAGATATTGGACGGGAATATTTCGTATACTTCATAAGCAAAATTCTCATATAGTCTGAGGTCAAGTACAGCAAAATAGAAAAAATTGGATTAACATTAGTATATTTGATTCAAAAACTTTGACCATACTTTCAGTTTCATCGAATCTGAGTAGTCACTGATTATCCTTTGTGGGAGATGATATAGAGAATAGATAAGTCTAGGAGAATGGCAAAGTGGGCAATAATACTCAGAAGAGCATGATTTATTGTTCAAAAGTCAGACAACAATGACAGGGCAGGTATTGGCAGAATTCCTAGTCGACTTCCCCATTGATGATTTAAACTGGGGAGAGGATGAAGACGTAGCGACAAAGGGATTAGGTGCGTGGGACACTCATATACGATGGAGAATATTTGTGGATGGATCATCAAACTATAGTGGGTTGGGGATTGGGATAGTTTTGGTAAGACCAAGCAATGACAAGTTGGAAAAGATGCTAAAACTAGGTTATAGAGCGTCGAATACTAAAGTCGAATACGAAACAATCTTGAATTGATTGTAAATGACCAACAACCTAAGAATTGACAGGATCATAGTATTCCTTGGTTTCCAACTTATTGTTAATCAATACAACGATGACTACCAGGGAAAGGATGAGCAAATAACACAGTTCCTTGCCACGCTAAAAGTAAAACTCGGGATGTTCGTAGAGGCAAAAATATGTAGGATCCCTAGAAATGAAAATTGGCATGCAAACTCATTAGCCTATATAGCATCTATTTTGTAGACTCGAAATCAAGAATGATCTTTGTGGAGTATCAGCATAGACCGAGCATTAAGCAGATGCTAGAAGCCTGTATGCAAATTAATCAAGCTCCTAGTTGGATGGATGATTTTGTCAAGTATCTACAAATAGGAGCCGTCCCTGAAGATAGAAAGAAGGAAAGAAACATGATTTATAAAGTCGGAAGGTATACACTACTAGAAAGAAAGCTGTACAGAATGTCGTTTTTGGACCTGTTATTGAAGTGCATCAACCAGGAAGAGTCAGAGTTAGTAATGGTCGAGATTCATGAAGTAATATGCATAAATCATTCATGAGGTCGATTATTAGGAAAAAAGGTAATAATGCAAGGATATTATTGGCCGAGGATGCAAGAGGATTGAAAAATGTATGTGAGATCATGCAATAAGTGCTAGAGACATGCAAAAATGATTTATCGGCCTACTAAGAAACTACATCCAATGTTAATGGCCTAGCCATTCACAATATGGGAAATGTATATCATTGGACCATTTTCGCGAACATCTGGGGGTAAGATTTTCATAATAGTTGCTACCGACTATTTTATCAAATGGATAGAACCAGTTCCTTAGCACGGATTAGAGAGGAAGAAGTCATTAAGTTTATGTGGGATACATTATAGCACGATTTGGGATCCCCTACACAGTAGTCTTAGACAATGAGACTCAATTCAAGGGAAACCAAGTACTCGAGTACTACAAGACATACAGGATATGCACGCTCCAGTGGTCAACCAAGTATCCTTAAGGTAACGGGCAAGCAGAAGCCTCAAGCAAAACAATCATTGACAATTTAAAAAGAGGTTGACATAACATAATGGAAGATGGGTGGATGAACTACATAGTGTATTATGGGCATACCGAACGACACCGAGACGAGCAACCAAAATAACACCATTTGCTTTAGCCTATGAAATATAAGCCGTAATCCTGACCTAAGTATAGGTACTTACGCTTATAATGCAAGTAGTCAAGACTCATACCAATGAATAATTATTAGCACTAAACCTTGATTGGCTAGACAAAACTTAGGAATAGGTAATCTAGAGACTTGGTAGATATCCACAACAATTAAAGAGATCCTATTATCAGAAAGTTCAGAGGAGAGCATTCAAAGAAGGAGATCTAGTATTGAGAAAGGATTTTCAAAATACACAGGAAATGAACAACAGAAAGCTTGGGGCAAATTGGGAAGAACGATACATTGTCGATAGACAAGAGAAAGTTGGGGTTTACTATCTAAAGACTAGAGTGGGCGTTGTAATTATGGCTCCATGGAATGTTTATAATATCAGAAAATATTATCAATAAAATTCCAACTTCCTAATAATATCGTTTCTATTTTTTAGAGTCCCAAAGTCTTGGTTCGATGGGAGAGCCAAACCCGACCGTTTGAGATTGGCAAGTCTTGGTTCATTGGGGGAGCCAAGACTGATCGTTTGAGATTGGTAGATCTGGGCTCGTTGGGAGAGCCAAGCTTGATTGTTTGGGGTTGGTAATTCTTGGTTTGTTGGAGGAGTCAAGCCTGACCGTTTGGGGTTACGGGAGCTAAGCCCGACCACTTGGGGTGAACCAAGCTTGATCATTTGGGGTTTTGGTAATTCCTGGCTTGTTGAGCGAGCCAAGCCTAGCCGTCTAATAGAGCAAGTTTTGGTTCATCATAGGAACCAAAAGCTAACCATATGAAAGAACGATTTGGGTAGATTGAAATGGAAAATTCTAAAAATTCCTATTAAGATTTTGACAACTATAAAATGCTAGAAAATTGCCTTAAAAGATTAGAAGTAGAAAGCCATTAAGAAAAGAAAATCTATTACAGATAATCACTTGGTGACTAATTTTTTTTACATAAGATCAGGGGTAGGATCGATAGCATCGGGAGAATGAAGAGGAGCATTTTCGACATCCTTAGAGCCTTCAGTAGGATCGACAGGTGTAGCGACAACCTTTTGCCTCCAAAGCTAGCTCAACCTTCTTTAGTTTGGTTTTGAGTTTGTTGTAAGCCTTCTCCTAAGCTGATTCTGAATCATCGAGTCGAGCTCGAAGGAGCATTCTTTGCATCTTTAGCCTCCAATTGCCCATTAGCTAGGCAAGTTCTTCTTCTACTAAGGTGAGATCCTTCCTCACTTGCTCCAACTTTTTCTTTGAGTTATGGAGCTCGGATTTAAGAGCATCCAAGTCACCCTGGATCTTCAGACTATTGGACATGGTGGCATCCCTCTTGTTATGCAGCGTCTCTACAGTTGTGTTGACTGCATCACGATCAGAGATGGTCGTGTCCCTAGACTGTTTGAGCTTTAGGACTTTGTGTTGAACCTGAAAAAAAATAAAGGATTAGACCTTAACGGATAAACAACAAAAATTGAAAGAAAATGGAGAAAACTTACCTTTGGTTGTGAGTGACCTATCCTTGGATAAACAACTATCGCTCAGAAAATGTTAAAAAATCGAATGGGGTATTCTAAAAAATATTTGTTTGTGAGTGACCTATCCTTGGGAAGACATAATAAGTTAAACATCGCCCGTAAAATCTAGGAGTTCGAGAGTGAGACGCATTGGTTCGGGATTGGATGGCCAGCCACAGATGGGGATCAACCCAAGGAATACTTGAAGGGACATTTCTCTCAGATCCCAACCTAGAAGTAGAGGTCTCGAGAGGAGCAAGGATCAAGCAGCAACGGCTGAAGCGGAAGGGGCCTCGGAGGGGCCAACTGGAGTATGTCAAGGGTCAATGCCCCTCCTTCTTAGCCTCTTCAAAAGAGGTCGCTCTTCTTTTTTCCTCCACCTCTTAAGGAGGAGAAGGTTGTACCTCCATCACTTCATCATTGGAGGCATCAGAGTCAACATGAGCAAGGAGGTTTGAGCGAAGCGACATATTTCCAAGATTGTCTTCGGTTTTCTCAAGAAGCCGTTCAAAGTTCTTGGGCTCAGTGCTCGTATGCCTCACTGGTTCACCCTCCACATGAGAATCAATAGGGGCAAGGAAATTAGTAACTCGGTGATATAACTCCAGGTAGGAAAGAATATGGGTTATAATTATCGAGTAAGAAAATCTCTTATTTTTGCCTAGGTCTGTAGTTAGGAGAAGTTGGAAGTTAGATCTCAAAATAAGGAAATAAAAATTATAAAAGAATTAAAGAAAGGAAACTCACAGACTTTGTTGAATGAGTTGAAGGTGAGCAGGGGAAATTCGTCCCCAAGTGTGCTTTCCCACCGATCTATCAATTTGATAGGGAACAAATACCAAATTTTGTTCAAGTCAGAAAGCTCAAAAAAGGACCATTTCCCTCTCCTCTTAGTTAGATAGAAGTACCATTTTTTTGGGGCACTTCTTTAGAGAGAATTGGGCTCTTATATCCAGAAGCCCAAGCTTTAGATCTTTTTCTAATCAAGCATTCATTTGCTTGACGATATAATAAGATGGTAAAAATTACCACTCATTTGATCAGGAGCCATCCTATAGAAGTTTAGGACTTCCAGAGTTAACCTACTAAGAGGAATTCAGAGGTCAGCCTTAAACTACCTCCAGTATACCACAGTGGTTTTTTTAGGGGAGGCCTTGAGAAAAGGAGGGCTTATTCAAGAAAGAAGTACTCACATCGTCAGGGATAACATAAGTATCACTGATCTCTGATAAATGAGGGCACATTGGATAATAAGTTTTCTCCGTAGCCATGGAAGAAAAAAAGAAAAAGAGATAAAGAAGATTTGAGGAGAGGGAGGGTTGGTCTCTAACCTTGTGGCTGAAGAAAGATCTTGGTACTATACTGGGAAGGACTTGTTGACGTCGAGATTAGATGAGCATGAAGGCAAAAGAAAATTTTGTAATAGAGAGCTGGAGAGAGAAGAAGAGTAGAGAGAAAAAAGTGAATAAGAAATAATGAAGAAAAAGGGAGTATTTATAGACCTCAAAGGCATCCATATACGTAACAAGTGGAAGGTTGTGATACACTAGAAAAGTGAAGTAATAATGAGTGGGCAATGTATTTAATGTACGTGAGAAACGATTGAAACAGTACGAACACACGTGCACTGTTGATCACTGGACGGGTGACATATGTGTATGGCTCATAAATGCACCACGATAGAAAGTAGTCAACAATGTGCCCCACGAGAAATTTATTTAGAGTGCTGCCTTAGAAGTCCGAGCGGTCGGAATTCAAATTTAATGCCATGAGTGAGAGGCTAACAAATAACCATCTAATAAAATTATGCCACGTGTTTGATATTTATTAAGTTGTCTTGAAGCTTTGGATAAAGATCCAAAACCATGAGAGGGGGGTATTGTGGAGGCTATTTTTCAAAATAATTGACACGTGAGAATGTTTAGACAACTTAGCCGAGTGTCCGAATCATAGGACAATATAGTCGAATGTCCAAATCAACAAATAAGGAAGAAAGGTCGATTGTTGCCTTCAACTGAGCTCCGAGGATCTATAATTAAAGTTTGGGAGTTTCAAATCCCTTAAAATAAGGAGTTTAACTATATTCGCGAGAATCAAGGAAAGTTCCTAGCCAAATGGAACAACCCAGATAGAAATCAAGGGGAAAATCTAGAAATAATCAAGGAAGGAAGCCCCTGAAAATACATAGGTGTAAGGCACTAAAAGGTATGCTATCTTTTCTTAAAAAAAAGAAGAGATACTATTTCTTGTACAAAATTCTGACTTAAGCGTAGGAGAGGTGTTGTTCTAGGTATACCTAGACGCATGAGGATTGGAGCTTAAAAAACATCATCACAGATCCCAAGGTAGAGCAAAATTTTGGCATTTACAATTAACAATAGGACACCCTACTGGACCATTATTCAAAAGGGATAAAACAAAAAAAAAAAGAAAAAGAGTTTTACCTAGCAAACCCCTCTGTCACGTTTTTTAAGGAGTTGTACTAGGGTGATGCTGAAACTCAATGTTATCTTGGAATATTCCTTTATCAAGCTTCCTTGCTCCATATGTCTATTACCAAAACACTTTATAGGTCGCTTCCATGGCCAAGTTAGTAAGATATTACATCTTACTCAATGTCGTTGGGTCCACTTGGATTGCCAAATAAAAAATGTTGACACTATGGTCTTCTAGATTTCAAAAATAAAATGTGTTTTTAAAAAAAATGGCCTTTTGGATCTTGATCATTGGTATAAATAAAATGGATGGCTACGATCTCCCATATTTAAAATGAAATTCAACGTTGAAAATCAACTTTTATTTTTCCAATTTATTTTTTCAAAATAACAATTTCTTACTTTATAATCTTGTCCCATCAGATCAATTTTTGGATGCTATAAATTAATGCAAATAGAATCCGTTCTAAGGTATGTCAAGTAACAAATTAACCGCGTAAATTGGATCTTGAATCTCCGCTCCATACTATTGACCACACCAATTTGGGACATCCATAAGGTACGGCTAGTTTTACTAGCTTAGTATGATTTCACTCTTACTAACAGAAATTATGTCCATCACATGGCACTCAAATGCGTGATCTAATTTCACCCAAATCAATAAATTTTAGCAGAAAATTTTCTAACATATATATATATATATATACCCGTAGTAAGATTTGAAATCTTTTTTAGGTGGTTAGGATAGCCTAAGTTCTTACTCACAAGGTTTGTTGTGTAACAAACTTCATAAAGGAAAGGAATTTTTGTAATAAAAATTCAATGGATGGGTTGACCCAGTAAGTTCCTCAAAGAAATAAATTATTGGTTGTTCTGGTACCCATCTCGATGTTTGATCCATGACGATAATGTTTTGTGCTATCCTGATTGATTGATCTTGTTATTATCTCTTACACTAACTTGATTAATTGACTATCGAATATGCGATGAACCTGATTGATATATATATATATAGGGTCAGGTTCAAGGGACAAATGAGAAAACATATGTAAAAACAGTGTAACATTAATAAATTTTTAAAATATGGGTTAGAAATTTCGGATTGAGCTGATTTTTTGTGAGGATGATCTCTATGATGGGAAAATCATCTGAAAAAAAAAATCAGTCCAATATGAAACTTATAACCCCATTAAAAGTGATTTAGAATGTGAACCGTCGATTTTTTACCAATTTTTGTTACTAATTTGTAAATCACTTTTGATCCATATAGAAGTTTCTGATTGAGCTGATTTTTTTTTAGGATGATCTTCTCATCATAGTGACTATCCTTGCAAAAGATCAGCTCAATCCAAAACCTCTAACCCATATTTTGAAAAACCATTGTTTTTTCATATGTTTTTACATATGGTCCTTGAACTGCCCCCATATATATATATATATATATATATATATATATATCTTTGATGTGTATGCCTTGATATTGATATTGATGTTGCGGATATTTTACTTTTATGATAAATATTTATTTGATATCCTTACTTTGGTAATTTGTTTTGGTCCACGACCCATTTGTTCGAAAAATGCCTTGGGCATACCTTATCCCTTTGCACACATTTAATTGCATACATATTCATGTTTGCATCATTCTTTTTCCATCATTGCCCCGTAACTAGAACATAGCCAACCTGGTCGCTCGGGACATGGGTGACGCATATGAACTCTATAGCTTCAGTCCAGTACCTTCGGGTATATTAAATTGGAGTACCATGTACTATTTAACCTGGTGAAACTAGGAGGTTTATCGATGTTCCAAGCTAAAGTGGCCTGAGCTTTCTCCTAACACCTAACTTCATTCATGCAGTGAGCCTAAAGATCCAAACCTAGGTGCGGTCTTATTAAGGCATGACCTGAATTGACTATGGATGCTCCCAGGTTGCATTTCTTTCAATCTAACTAAATGATAAGTGGTTGACTGATTTACACCGCTCAGATTGAACCTGCAATACCAGTCTAACCCAAGAGAGTTAATTGATGAGACATACCAAATAATACCACTTAAACCAGTTGTCCCAATTGGTAGATGAATCTCATACATCGACACATAAATCGATTGGACCAATCGACTTAAGGTGTAGTAGATGGAATAATCCAAGTGAATTATTCAGATCCAATAGGTTGAACCACTCCGAACTCAACTTAATTGGGTAAATAGTCCCAGTCACTTCATATTGGCCACTTTAATCTAATGGTTCATAGCTAATCAGTTGGCCCATTTTGGACAAGCATTTTATACACTTGCAAAACCAAATAGACCAATTGATTATGGGTAAGGAAAAGACTAAGTCATTTCATTGGATCAGGTCGGCTTGAATTGAACCAATAACTTGATTGGGTGTCTGGATTCATTCATGGAACTAATCAAGTCAATAGGTTCTTGATATTTCATTCTATCCAGTTGATAAGATGAATTGAACAAGCCAACTCACTTTACCCCTCTAATTTTGATCATTCTGTTAATATGTTCTTTTGGTAAACTTGTGGATGCCTCTGGACTCAATGATGAGGGAAATATTCTATTTAAGTTGGTTGAAATTACTCTAAGACATTTTAAATCATTCACTTCTTTCTCGTATATTGAGTCTGTCTAATAAACTTCTACTCTGTTATTTTCTCAAGTCATGCAACTGGTCGTCTAGCATAGTCCCTTATTGTGGTTGCTCAGTCAAATCCTCTATTTTTATTTGTCATAATTTCCGATTTATTTCTTCAATAGATCACTAATCTTTGATATGGCTAATCTATGTCAACTCATGCAAGGTACAGACCACATTAACTATGCTCACCAATATCACCCAATTATGACTAGTCAAGATAGTGAAGTTGGATATGGAGAGGATTTAATTATTAAGAATGATTCTTGGAAGGAAAATAAATCATTAAGCATACCCAAGTAAAACAAAACTTCTTGCCCAAGAACTCCTTATCTGTGTACGCCAAACACATGCATCTTCGAGGTTTGGAAGGTAAATAAATGGCACAACTATTTTGCACCACCCTTGAATGACCAGATTTTTAGTGACTTATTTCTTTGATACAGTCTCGCTTCACACTTGGGAATAAATCATAAAAGAATTTGTGAAGAAATTTAGTCCAAAGATGTTATCAGATACAAATCGAACTCTCATATAATCAATAGCTTAGGTTGTTTCTCTATCTTAGCCTAGAAGGAAGTTTGATCATCTCGAGATGACTTTGAGCACTGTTCTGAAGATTTTAACAAATAAATGACTAATCTCATAATTACAACCTAAACTTGTGATCAATCCCATTCCAAATAATTACATGAGCAACTAGCTCTACAAGTTTCACCAGATTACAAGTTATCACACTGACAAATGCATATCTCTGCACCACATCATTAAAAACCTCATTGATAAGGGGAAGATAATCGAAATTTAATTAAAAAGGTTAAACCGTTGTCCCTGGTAGCAGTGCCAATTTGCTCAAGTTGTAATTATGAATTAATAATAATAATAGAACAAAAATATAAAAACATTGGCCAGCAATGATCGATCCACAGAGACAATGTTGATCTAACAATTCTTTCAACTCAAAACCAACTAAGATTGAAAGTAACCAAATTAAAAAAGTTTTAGGAAAAACTATCACTAATTACTTAAAGAAAAATAAGAAATAAAAATGCAATGTAAATCTTAGATCGATCAAATCCACCTAAGAAAATCTAAGGAGAAGATTAATTTGTCCTTTACTTGTCTCAATCCTCTCAACAAAAATAATGACAATGGATCGGAAGATCGATCGGTTAAATAAAAAATGAAATCTCAATGTTTGTGAATAATAAGATGAAATTGAAGGATTTGTATTTGAAATCTCATGGTTTAACTTAAGCTTATCTAAGAATAAACCATTAAATTAGAAAATCAAATACTCAACCCAATAATCCCTAAGAATTCACAAAATAAAAACTATGAAGCATAAAGTAAAGGGCAAATTAACCATTAGAGAAAATATTGCTCCGGTTTTATTGACCTCTCTAATGGAAGGTCTAGTTGATGATTATCGCAAGAAATAACAAATAAAAAATAAAATATAGAAGAGAGATGAAAGGTCTTCTTCATTAATCTTGGGTTTGAACATTAACTAGATCATCCTTTATTACAAAACTTCAAATTAAAAATCTAAATTAAACTAAAACTAAAACTAAAAGAATAAAAGAAAACTAAAGAAGATGATCTCAGAAGAGATCCCCCCTCATTTGGCTTTGGTATGATTTCTTATTTATATAGACTAGATTAATTCATAACACATCCGTATTTTACAAGGACTCTAAAACCTAACTTGTTACGATGTAAATCACATCACCTTACTAATGTACAAATCTCGAAGAAAGTCATATACTATTCACCACGTCACCCTGCCTAACCTGGGTACTACCGTCCATGTGGGCCCACTAGGTCTGGGTCTTAGTTTGTTGACTTTGCTCGGATTCGTGATTGTATGCTTTGAATTTTTCTGATTTGTCTCAAAAAATTTGTGAATTTTTACATGAAAATAATTGTAATTAGTTTCAAAATACATCATTTAATTAAAATCAATAATTATTATGGACTAACAATGAATTATATCTAATTTGAGGATTTACAATAGATTTTATTCATAAAGTCTATGAAATTAGGTAATGGAGATCGAGTTGCTGTTTCCAAGTCTTCTCAAGAACCATTACAAGGAATTGGCGGTCCAATGACTAGGACAAGGACAAAGAGGATGGAAGAGGCATTGCAAGGCTTGATTGTGGAAGTCCAATACAAAGAGGCCATTCTAGAAGATTCTAAGGTTAACTTCGGAGATATAAAAGCTTCATCAAGGATGGTCAACTATCTTTTTATGCAAGAGATCAATTTGGAAGATCAATTTGAATGTCAGGGTTAATTGGGAATTTTTATGTTCTAATTATCCTTAGTTTTGAATTCTTTATTTCCTAAGGACTAATTAGACTTTCTTTATTTTTGTCGAGGACTAATTAGAATTAATCTTGATCTAATTTGTCTATAAAAGGGTCCCTCATTTTGTAATTGAGACACAATTGATAATTTACATCTTATGAGATTTTGAAGTTTATTCAAAGAAACTTTAGTTTTGTTTCATGTTTTCTTTATGGATTCTTTTTGAGTTTTCATTCGAGTTCTTGAAGAAAAGACATGAATCTTTGACTTATCAAGGAAGTGATCAATCCTTGTGGTGTCATTAGATTGGGGTTTCAAGGACTTAGTTTCCTTGGGATTTTAGTCCGATCAACATTTTAATTTGTTTTAAAACAATCTAGAACGTTCGAAGCCTTCGAATAAAAGGGTCCTAGAAGAGATCATCAAGAGAAGGTCTTAATCCAAGAAGGTTCATATCATTAGGGTTCTAAAAATCACTTTCTAAACCTTGATCACACCCAAAATCCTTGCTAGTCACAAGCAAAAATTAAGTAAAAACTAAATTACAAATCACTTTCATAGGTTACGTGATTGCATTTAGCGATCACAACAAGCCCTTTGACCCCTAGTGGATGAGTTTGACTCGTAAGGGTTTGTAGTGAATATACCCAAAAGACTCTAATAATTTAGGCAAATATCAAAATCAAAATCAAAGTATGTAAGGAGAACATAATGACATTTCACAAATCAAGCAAAGGTCTTTTATGTTTGAGCAAAGTTCTAAGTTTCCATTCTTCAACTTAGAAAATTCCAAAAGAATAACTTGAGTGCCCGTATAATTTTTTAGATTTTAAAAACATCTTTTCCAGGAACAAGATTTCACTTCTTAATTATTAAGAATGAACGGTTCTACCTAAATTCCATAGTTTATTAATCGTGAGACATATGTTGAGTGTCGGATCGATTTGCGATTGAAAGCTTATGAAGGTTACAGTAAAGTTGTTCAACCACATGCGCCTCGACAAAAAGCTCTCATGTGTGTAGACAAAGCCTAAAAGGTAATGAGAGAACCTAAGACAATTTTCCAATGCTTAGATGATTGATAGGTCGACCCGTAGTAATTATAAAAACTCTTTTCTCAACCCATTCACTCATCGTACCTTTCGGGAATTGAAATTGGTCATAGAGGGAATATTGAAGATTTAACCACCCTAAAATCATTTTCTATTCTTGGTATTTTTTAGTGTCATTATATAGGTAAAATCTAGCACACCTCTAAACCATTTTGTTACCAGATTTTCCAAAAGCTCGTTTTGACTAGAAATGGTAAAAAGGGTATTTTAATCATTTTATATATTTTTATCATGGCCCACCCCTTGGTGGAATTTGGGGATATTCTACAAAATATGATCTATCAGCTCCTCGAACAGCATATAAAATGGAGCTACCGTTTGAAAGTTATAGCCAATATACCGTTTGGGGGCATTTTTATAATTTGTCCATGTGCCACCCTTGTGTCTGACGGCACTACCACCATCAAGTGCTCAACGGTCATATTTTTGACCTTGAGGCACGAACATGCTCCCTTATCTTTAAATCCAACTCCACTTTCTTTATTTTGGTTGAAGCTTTAGAGAAGAAGTCCTGTCCTTTCCAAACCATTTTAACCTTCTCTCTAGCCATGAAGGGCCTCAAACTTAGTTGAAAATCCTTTGAATCCAAGCCCTTTTGACAGCTGAACCTCTTCTTCTATCAATCTTGCTTGCACACACATTGGTGAATGACATGGAGCTCAAAGTACTTACTTGAAGTAAGAAACATCTCGGAAGAACTTCTCAAGGACATGGATAACTTGGGAAAGACATTGGCAAATCAATCTAGTTAGGTCTATCCTTGTGAATATTTTGTTATTTTTCTTTCTTTAACAAAAAGTGGATATTTGGTTCAGCTCTCAAAAACCAAGCCCTTGTTCGAATCAAGGATTCATAATACGAGTAGGGGTTTGTACATTTCAAAGGAACAAGATCCACACATTTCGAGATAATGTCATTCTTTTGATCTTAAAGGTTAGAATTTGTCTTAGGGTAAAAATTATGCTTAAGGCTTCGAGGTGAACCAAAAAGCTCTATTTGATAGTGCAACCCAAGACCCAAGAAAATGGTACTTGGTAGTGAATGTAGGCAAGTTGCCGAACTTTTATAAATCTTGTGTATACTTTTCGATTATATATTATACTTGATTTTACGTGAATGACATAGATGTCATGACATTCACATCAAGTGTTTGATAAAATGTTTACTTTATGATTGCATGATTGTATGCTATAACTCAAAACAAATTAGTTTTGTGCATCTTTTGTTATATTCATTTTAGCATATTCAAGGGACTGAGTAACTTCGTAGGGTGATTTTAAAACAAAAATTTTTAATTAACCTATTCACCCTCGTCTAGGTTTAGATACGATGCAAAGCCCGTAATTTCAATTGTTATTTGAGCTAGTTACTTTAAAAGGGTCAAACAACCTTGAGTTGATCCTATAGACTTTGAATCATGTCTAAATCTGAGAAATGAAACTTACTCGACCTCCCATGTTCAATGGTGTTAAATATGCTTTATGAAAAAATAAAATGATGATATAAATCAACTCCCTAAGTAGGGATGTGTAGAATATGATAGAGGAAGGTTGGGAACCTCTTGTTGACATCATAGAAGTTAATGATGTCTCCACCACTATTCTGAGACCATCAAAGAATTGGTCCAAACAAGATAAGATTGACTGTAGCAATTACTTCAAAGCACTTAATCCTATAACTAGTGCCATCTTCGATGATGAATATCAAAGGATATACACATGTATGTTACCAAAAAAGCTTGGAAAATCTTAGAGGCCATGCACGAAGGAACTAGTATTGTTAAGAAATCTAAATTCTAACTCCTCATAACTTAATTTGAAAACATTAAGATTGAAGAGGGTGAAACTATCCAAGAATTCTATACACGGTTAAGTGACATATGCAATTCAATATTTTATGTGGGATAGTCTATCCCACAAGATAGAATTTGTGCTAAAATTCTTAGATCCTTACCTAAGAGGTTCACCTCTAAAATCGCCTCAATTGAGGAATACCGAGATGTGGAAACGATAACAGTTGAGGAATCATGACCTTTGAGCTCCATCTCGAAGGTCCTCCTTCTAAAGGGAAGACATTGGTCCTTAAGACCTCTGCGTCCAAGGCACCATCTAAATGGTCATCACATCATCCTATCAAATCCTCCTCCCAAGATAATAGTAAAAATATTTATGAGAAAGATGATGAAAGTAACCTTGAACAAGAAGACTTGGCCTTTCTTACTTGAAAATTTAATAAATTCTTTAAGAGGAAAGTTTCAATAGCACCGGTAAAAAAAGTCATCCCATGGATAAGTGACAAATAATAGGAAATTCTCATCCAAATCCATGGAAGGTACTAAGTGCTTCAACTATGGCGAAAAATGTTATTATTCCACCGTTTTTCCTCCAAACCAAAATTTAAAGGTCCTCAAAGGCCTAAGCCTAAGGGAAATACTATGGCTGTAAAAGCCACTTGGGATGATGACTCAGATGAGTTAAGAAATGAGGAACAAAGATCTTCAGATTCTAAGACTACAAAATCCTTCAAGATGCCTCAAAATCTGAAAATCTAAAAATCTGAATCACCCTCAAGATGCCTCTTCCTTTGATGAGGAAAGAGAGATGTTAATGATGACAAACTAGAATTTTAGTCAGTATTTGATCAAATGTTCGTTAGTCATATGAAACTAACTAAGAAACATGTTCAAGAGAAACTTTAAAAAGAATAATGGCACATTAACTATGATCAAGTCAGTGAGAAAAAATACTCCCTACGGCTTTAATTAGAAGACATTAAAATTCAACTAGCAATAGCCCTAGAGAGATAGTCTAGCATGCACTCTATGTTTGAGAAAGCCACGAATGAGAATAATGAAATGCACTCAAATCTTCAACATTTGAAAAATCTTTTTATTATGGAAAACTCCATTATAGCCTGTCAAAACTTAGAATTATCAAATCTTCATGATGAAAACAAAGTTATCAAGTTTGACATCAATGAGTTGTAAAAGCAAAATGCTAGACTGTATCATAACTACATTCAAGAAAGTTTGGAGTTAGAAAAAATTTTAGGAGTTCAAAAACCTTATGGGAATAAATGAGGCTTGGGCTATGATAGGTATACTTCTACATCACCTCCATTTCCTACTATGTTTGTTCATAGAGAATCATCTAACACTAAAAATATCTCCAAGAAAGTAATCACATGCAATTTCTGTGGTGGAATGGATCACATGAAATTTGAATGCATAGAATTTAAGACCATCTACCAGCAACTCATAATTCACATAGCTCTCAAGTCTGGCAATGTTACGCAATGATACCTTGATATCGGTTACTCCCGACATATGACGGGTAATCGAAGCATTACCATGATTATTGGGCGAGGAACCATCAATGGTCCAGGATTGTCCACGGTGGAAAATGTGTTGTGTAAATTGTTTGAAACATAACTTTCTTAGCATATCCCAAATATGTGACAAAAACCATCGGGTGAGCTTCAATCATGAAATCTACAAGATCTCAAGCCCCAATAGTAAAGTTATTATGAGAGGTCTTCACACTTCTGATAACTGTTATGTTATCAAAAATGTAGGAAAAACCACCATCTCCTATGTGAGCAATTTGGCTCAGGTTGATGAAGTCCAATTATGGCATCAACGTCTTGATCATGTTCATTATAAGAACTTGTTTCCTCTTGCCTCAAAAGACTTGGTTAGAGGATTACCCAAGTTGGGTAAACAAGCAAGAGATAAACGGGGAGTACAAAATTAGTAAACAAATTTGAAGTACTCATAAAAAGACAACTACTCTTTCCACTTGAAAACCCTTAGCTCTTTTACACATGGACCTTGTAGGTCCCACTAAAGTTAGAAGTCTAGGAGAAAAGAGACATTTCTTAGTGATCATTGATAATTACTTTAGATTCATCTGGGTGACTTTTCTAAGAGAAAAATATGATACTTTTGATGAATTCAAAAAGATTATTAAGCGTATCCAGACATAAAAATAATCTATCGTAGGTAGGATTAAAAGTGATCATGGTAGAGAGTTTGAGGATGATCGGTTCACACATTTCTATGATGAAAATGGATTTTGAAATGAATTCTCAACTCTTAAGATCCCTCAGCGGAATGGAGTTTCTTGAGAGGAAGAATCACATTTTTCAGAAAATGACCACAGTCATGCTTCATAGTAAAAATCTTCCCAAAAATCTATGGGCCAAAGTTGTAACTACTGCCTACCACATTATTAATTGAGTATATCTTCGTGTAGGTTTTAAAAAAAACAACTTATGAGCCATGGAACAACAAAACTCCCAGTTTCAAGTACTTTACAATCTTTGGAAGTAAATGCTATATCTTAAAAGAATGCAAACACTTGGGAAAATTTGATTCGAAGAGCAATTAAACAATCTTTCTGGGATATTCCTTAAATAATCATGTTTTCGAGTCTTTAATTAAAGGACTCATCCATCCAAGAATACATAAATGTGGTGATCGATGATCAACCCATTAAGGACAATGGTCTCTCTGACCCCAAGGTTGAGGATGTGGAAGTATTTTCTACGACACCCTCACCTTCCTCGACGTCTGAGGTTTCAAAAACATTAGTTATTATCAAGGATCATATCGCCAGTCAAATCCTTAGAGATCCTAGTATCGATGTTAAGACCCAATGACAACTTGAGACGTTGAATAGTCACCTCTGTTTCACATCCAAATTGGAGCCCAAAAATATTGATAAAGTCCTTACTAATGAATATTGGCTTCAAGTCATGCAAGAAGAACTTATTCAATTTACACGAAATCAGGTGTGGTACTTAGTACCAAGACCATTTGATAAGAATGTCATCGAAATCAAATGGATATACAAGAATAAATTCGATGAACTTGGCAATGTTGTCCAAAACAAAGCTTGTTTGGTAGCTCAGGGATACTCTTAAATTGAGGGTGTTGATTTTGATGAAACATTTGTCCTTATTGCCAAATCGAGTTGATTCAGATTTTGATGTCCATAGCATACTCCATGACATTCAAATTATTTCATATGGATGTCAAAATGCGCTTCTGAATGTCATCTTAGATGAGAAAATTTATGTTGAAGAACCCAAAGGTTTTATTGACCCAAAACATCCTTACAAAGTCTTCAGACTTAAAAGGATACTCTACGACCTGAAACAAGCCCCTCGTGTTTGGTATGAATGGTTGACTCAATTCCTAATCAACCATAACTATAATAGGGGTAGTGTTGACCAAATACTATTTGTTCAAAAAGTCAAGGGTCATATCCTTATTGCCTAGATCTGTGTGGATGATATTTTATTCTGCTCCACTCATGAAGAGATGGCCCACAAGTTCGCCCACTTTATGCAATCTGAATTTGAAATGAGTATGGTGGGTGAACTCAACTTCTTCCTAGGGTTGTAGGTTAAACAGCTCAAGGATGGTATGTTCATCTCTTAGACTAAGTATGCACATGTATTGGTATATCATTTTGATCTTCAGTCTAGTAGAACTCACCACACTCTAATGAGCACCACATTCAAGCTTTTTAAAGATATTTTGTTAATCCTGGGACAAATGTTGAGTGTCGGATTGATTTGCCATTAAAGACATATGAAGACTCCATAAAATTGCCCAACTACACGCATCTGGATAAAAAATTCCCATGTGTGTGCACAAAACCTAAAAGGTGACCACCTAAGAACATTTTCCAACACTTAGATGATTGATAAGTCAACCCGTAGTAATTAGGCAAACTCTTTCCTCGACCCAATAGCTTATCAGACCTTTCGAGAATTACTGTGAGAAAGTTTCAAACGATTATATTTTTTACCGTTGGACTCTGAAAATGACATCTAAGGTCTTAAAACTCATTCTTGAGTTCATTAATGCCTTAGATTTGATCCCTTATGAACTTGTGCTCTTCCCTCTCCCATCTAAAGAGCATTCTCTACACTTTAGAAGATTTAAAACTTAGTTGAAACTCCATTCAACCTATGCCCTTCATTTGGATCAAACCCTAGAGAAGATTGCCTTTCTCTCTCAACACCTTGAAAGTCTTCTTTATTCTCATGAGAGTCTAATCTAGGTGAACCCCTTCAACCTTCCTAAACTTTTCATTTGATCCCATTCCAATTATCAAACCTCACATCGATACATTCATGAAGTAAGGAGCAAAAGGAGACGATGGTAGGAGCAATCACAAGGAGGGGATGAACTTGAAAGCACGATTGGAAGATCTAACTGTCAAGACGTACTTGTGAGCTTAAGGACTCGAAGAACTCAAGATCGCCATTGGCAAGTCTTATAAAGTTGAGTGAGTCTTTGATTTAATTTTTAATTTTAAAAACATATGTATGTGGTTACTTGGTTCAGTCTTAAAAAATCAAGCTCTTGTTATAATCGATGACTTTTTTATAAGAGTAGAGGCTTATGATTTTCGAGGAACAAAAGTCACAATTTCAAGAAGATGCATTCTCTCCATCTTAAGATTTTAAATTTTAGCCAAGATATAAAAATTCTATGTAAAAGGTTCTAGGTGAACCATAAACCTCTTTGATAGTGAACACCAAGTTCTTAAGTAGGAACCTTGGGAGTAAATGTAGGCACGTTGTTGAACCACTATAAATGTCTCGTGTTTGTGGAAATGCTCTATCAATTTATACTTAGATGAATGCATGTTATGAATGAACATTATGCTATGTATGTCATGCCATAAATGTTTAAATTCTAAGTGAACTTCAATTGCATTACAAACTAGTGATTAGCCATAAGAATAGATGTAGGCATATTGCTGATCCATTAGATGTCTTATGTCTCGTGCAGGTTTTCATAATTCTGTAATTTTGACTTGAATGTTTTCAATGTCATGAGATGCCATGAATGTCAAATAGTTAAATCGTATATGAATGTACCATTGAATAACATGAGTAAATGGATGTTTAAATTCCAAGTATATTTTCATTAAATGCAACTTAGAGACATGAGTACAAAATCGAGGCTAGGTGAATGACTTAGAACACATAGTCAAATTATCAATCTAAGTTAAAATTGGATCAATTAAAAAAAATTAATTATCTTATTCACCCTCTTTTACGACTAGACATGGTACGAAGCCTGGAATTTTCAATCTCGTCGCTTGGCAAAGCAAGAAATAGAATGCTATTTCCCTGTCCACCTCTAAGACTGAGTACATTGAGGTTGGAAGTTGTTATCCACAACTTCTATGGATAAAGCAAATACTTTTGGACTACTGGTTATCTCAAGAGATGATGAGCTTATTCTGTGACAATACTAACACTATCAATATCTGAAAGAACCCCGTCTAACACTTTCGGACAAAACATATTGATATTTGACATTATTTATACCAAGAGTCAGCTTGCCAACATTCTCACAAAACCTTTGGATTCGATGTGTTTTGAACGTCTTCAAAAATCTATTGGGGTGTGCTCCACGTGAGTCCCCAGTTCGAGATAATTGGCCAAGTGCTAAATTGCACTCCCAAAAATTATAAATCTCTGGCTTATCTTCCAATATGGGTACACTCAAGTTCCTGGGCTTTACCATTATGCTTCTAGTCATATCCAAGGTTATGACCTCTCTTGGGGAAAAATTTTCGTCATCTTGCGTTGCGCCTTCGAGTAATTTCACCGATACTTGAACCCCTCTCGAACTTGGGATTATTGATAGATTCGGGTTTATAGACCCCACCTTAGTTTACTCTCGAACTTCGATTGATTTCCTTGCTCAGTTCCAACTCGTTTCATAGCTTTCAAATTTCAAAAAATTTCACGATATGGCAAACTATTTGTTTATTTTTTGCAACTTATTGAAAGAGTTTTGAGGTGAATTAATAGTGTTTTTTTATGTTAGAAACATGAGGATTTCAAAGGAAAAAAAAATTGTTTGGAGCAAATTTGAAATTAACAATGGTTGAAAACGACACCATCAATGACATTAAAAACACACCAAACCTCTCTTTTTCTTATTTTTTCACTCTTCTCTCCCTTTTTTTCACTTCCGACAACTAAGCCTTTTCTTCCATCAACCTTGCTTGCACACACATTGGTGAACTACATGGAGCTCAAAGCACCCACTTGAAGCAAGGAGCAACTCGGATTGAAGAAGAACTTCTCAAGGACATGGATAACTCAAGCAGACATTAGAAAATCAATTTAGTTAGGTCTGTTCTTCTGAGTGTATTGTTAGTTTCTTTTTTTAACAAAAAGTGGTTACTTAGTTTAGCCCTTAAAAATCAAGCTCTTGTTCAAATTAAGGATTCATAATAAGAGTAGATATTTATGATTTTTGAGGAACAAAATCCACATATTTTGAGATAATGTTGTTATCTCGATCTTAAAGGTTAGAATTTTTTTTAGGGTAAAAATTTTGTTTAAGGTTTGTATGTGAACCAAAAAGTTCTATTTGATAATGAAACCCAAGACCCAAGAGAAAGGTACTTGGTAGTGGATATAAGCAAGTTGCTGAATCACTATAAATCTTGTGTCTACTTTCTGATTATACAATATATTTGATTTTACATGAATGACATAGATGCCATAACATGCACATCAAGTGTTTGATAAAATGTTTACTTTATGATTGCATGATTGTATGCTATAATTCAAAACAAATTAATCTTGTGCATCTCTTGTTATATTCATTTTAACATATTCGAGGGACCGAGTAACTTCGTGGGGTGATTTTAAAATGAAAAATTTTAATTAACATGTTCACCCCCTAGGTTTAGACATGGTCAAAGCTCGTAACTTCACTATCTAATATTGTGAGAGGTGTGGATGTTCACTTTAATACATTTAAGGAACTTTATTTGTGATATTTCAGCTTACTCGAATTTTTACCATTGACTGCTTTCACACTACTCAACTACTTATTTGGTCTTATTGGACTCTTTTCATTTTTGTACTTTTTCAATTTAAGCATTTTTACTTTTGTGGTGCCCCGCCAAACGCTAACACAAATCTCCATGTCAGATCCCGAGGTACTAGGTGGCACCTCAAAATTTCGGCATGGTCTCTTCTGTTTATGTTAGCATTCTAAGGCGTTTAACCTGCACCTGATAAATGACATACATCCTTATATATATACATTCAAAATATAATACTAGCAGAATGCTATATACATCTAATAACGTATAAAAATCAGAGTGCGGAAAAAGAAGTTTATATACATGATTATACAGGAATTCCTTACTCTAACAAAATTCCTATCACTCAGAACAAAATCTATATTACTCTTAGACAAATCGACACCACCAGGGGTAATAACCCCAATACTCACTCAGTGATGAATTCTGTTTGTCTATCTAACCCACCAGATGATCCTCACTCGTGCTCTATACCTGCCTAGCCAAACTCTAAATCTGAGGCTAAAAAAATAGAGAAGGAAAGGGTGAGTAACAATGGTTACCCAGTAAGGAAAAAATAATTTCTGTTAATAACCTCTCCTAACATGAACGAATAACATACTGAATCATTTTAAAATATGCAAAGTTTTAAAGAATAAACTACGATTAACTGGTATGAGCAACTAAACACTTTAAAACTCACATTACATCGATCATCATTACTCACTATAACATTCTTTTTTTATACAAATCTAATTGATCAAATGAAAACATTAAACATAGATTTCATTTTATATATCAAAATAAGCAACAGATACATAATACACAATGGTGGAGTATTGGAATTAGAGAGTTGGGATTCATAACTGGATCGCTTCCAGTCGAGACATGATATTACAATTCTTCTCTGACTTTCAGTTCTGGATTTTGTGACTGGTCGCTGTTTACCATGCTTGGTTGACCACTTATCCGGCTCAGGCTGGCCGTTTGACGTGACCGTAAGCAATGAGTCTCTTTTCGATGTGTCAGAACGTTCGACTACTATAGATTGTTAATGATCACTGACTAATCATCTTCGTCTATGCTTATCAGGCGTACATGTGATTCCCAAATATACAAACCATTCGTATACGACCACCTTTACATTACAAGTTCACTGGTAAAGATAGAGATGAATAACCCGGATTCCAGTTGTGACTCCACTCTCATACGCGTCCCATACCACGTATGAGCTTGGTAGTCCCTACCGTACATCCCAGGATAATACACAACTCCGGATGATATGACGCACTATCCCTTCAGGCATTCACAGACTCTTTAACAGTTCACAAAATAGTTACATATATATATTATTTTCATTTGAAAATAAAAGAGAAATTAACAATACAAGGTTGAGAATGGATATCCAGTTTCCTACCATGCAAGTGTGGCCACCCGGCCTAAAATAAATAACATAACGGAAAAGTAAACAGCGCCTCGCGCTAATAGAAATTTAAATAAACATGCAACTATTAACATTATTCCTGAATATCTGTTCACCAACCTACACACAACACAACAGCGTAAAATGCAGACATCACCCCTCGAGTGTGACTCTAACATTTTACCGTTTCATACCCTTTTTCTCTTTTTCCGATTTTTATAGTTTCCAATCTCTTCAATAAAATATCCATTTTCTGATATTCATCAAGTCAATATGAGTTCATTTAATATTAAATCACATTTTCCAACTATAAAATTTATTATTTTTTTTAATTAATAATATTGAAAAAGAATACAAATTTTATATTAAAATGGGGTCCGAGCAGTGCACAAGACCCAATTTATGGAAATAACCCGTTAAAATACCTTTCCTACGTATAATTTCTTAAAAATACAATTAAACATGTCAAACATACAATTTCTGGCATGCATTTTTGAAATAACAAAAGAATTCTATTTTTTGGAAATACATCCAAATTTTTTTCGATAAAATCCTAAATGCAATTTTCACAATCTACGATTACTAATAGAAGTTGAGAATTCCTTACAATGTCTAGGCAAAAGGATCGAAGTATGTGCGCGGAAATCGAGACGATTAGCACAAAAATCGAGACGGACCGAACTTCGAAGTGGCTGATTTTCGAAACCGACCCTGTGGTTCTTAAGATCTCGATGTGGTCGTCCTTTCTCCCTTCTGCGACGAAGGACGAATTGACCCCGAAACGGATGAAATCCGAGGTCGAAGTTTCGAAACCCCCGTATATACGTACGGCTGATTTTTGACGATACGGGGTGAAAAAGAAAATGAAATGAAGGGATCTTGGGTGGGTTGGTAGATGTCGAAGCTGCGGATCTTTTTTCCTTCTGCGGCGATCGTCGAAAGTGGACTGATTGTAATAAATCTAAGGTGAAAGGTTGATGAAAAAAAACGAATTTTCGTTTCTTTTATGTCGCGGCTGTTTGTTTGGGGAAGACGAAGTAATAAAATTAAAAAAAATATTTAAAATTTTATTTATATATATTTTGGGACGAAATCGGTATTTCACCTATTATTTCGATCGACGATAACTTGGCTATTCGGACTTCAAAACTGACAAATGAATACTCTATTTCGCCTAATTTTTTGCTCTGGATCTAATGGTATAGTCAATTTCTATAAATAATGTCTCTATCAAAAGTTTACATTTTTGGCCTGAGGTAACCCCTAAACTTGATGTCGTTTTCGTTTTTGACGATAATTCAACTTTTTGGTCTCCAAAAATGACAAATAAATAGTCCATGTTCAATAATTTTTCGTTACGAATCCAATGGTGTAATCGAATCTTAAAAATTCTTGCTTTAGTAAAAGGTCACTATTTTAGCCTGATCTAACTCGGTAATCGAGGATTTATAACTTTTCTATTCGGACTCGCACTTGAACGTGCTTACAGGCTAAACTATAGTTTTCGATCATTTTGAATCTAATGGTGAGATCAAATTCCATTAAAAATGACAAAAAACAACCTAAAGTTTTACCCCTAAGTCCCACTTTCAAGATTTTATCAAAATTTCACTATTTATTTCCTCGAGATACGAATCAAAAATTTGGGGTTTTACATTCTCCCCCCCTTAATAAAAATTTTGATCCTCAAAATTAAAATCATACCTTATCGAGCTTTGTCACGATTCCACTAACACTACATGTATAATAAATAACACCTATTTTCGATTACCATCTATTCTTAGTCCCAAACCGATCTGATTTATAACTCGTAGACTTATGTCTCCCGTACTCCGTCAACCCAACACATTCATTAATTAATCACTCTAATTCAAACTCATACTCCACTAATCCATTATTTGTATAACCCTAAGATAACAATTAATTCACCTTGTATCACTTCCTTGCTGATATCTATCAACAACAATTCCTTCAAATCTTCTCTATTCTTTATATTTACTTCTCTCACCAATTACACCGTCTATTATGTTTTACTCATACTTACCCTGATTATTACTCCTCATTGCATAGACTTACTGCAAACACATCACTATTATTTGCACACCATTTAATACTCCTTAATAAAATAATACACAACCTTCCCACTTATTATATCCCTATTATAATACAAATATCTACTAACCCTAAATTCGGAAACTGCATTAAAATCTCTATTCCTAATACACCAATTTCTTTATATTCAATCAGTATTTCAATTTTACTTACCGTGACATTTTCTCAAGGCCTTTATCATAATTTTCAAGATTTAAAACCTTAATCAAGAGGGTAAATCTTATATCAAATAATTTGTTTCGCAACTAACCACGTGTGAAGGGTCTGGCAAATACTTCTTTAACATGGACACGTGGAACATTCGGTGAACTTGCTCAAAATCTGTTCAACTACTTCAAACGGTCCCATAAGCTGCAAGTCACACGCTTTCTTTCTCTACTCCCAAAATTACAGTATTGACTAGTTACTGTTTAAATATCATTGTAATATCAATTAATCCCTATTCATGTAACTTTATATTTTGCCTAAATCATACATATTTTCATTTATCATCCAATATTGATAGTACCACAATTAACCTTTACAAATCTCACAACTATCTCTTATGACTTTCAATTCATAAGCAATATTGCTATCTTACCTTCTTCATCTATTTCTCACAATTCTATTAAGTCACCATTAATGCAATCTTGTCATAAAATCATTTTCCTTTTCGCATTTTACATTGACCTACCTTGCTTTCAAAACTGTTTTTTCTATCTAACTCTTCCCTACTATAATTCTAATCTTTTTAATGCTACTTTTAGCTTATCCAATTGCCAAATCCAACATGTTCCACTATTCATAAATCTACCATTTACTTCTCCTAATGAAATTCATCATTCACACGTCGAGTTTACTTTCAAATACTCATTCGTTTTGATCACCTACCAAATTTCAATTTTTAGATTGTACACCTATACTCTGTAGGTTCTTACCTAATCTTTCTAAAAAATCTCATTCTTTCTTCACAAGGTATCATCCTAAACATCACTTACCAACAAATATTTTTAGCCTTTACGCACACAAACCCAACACCATATTATTACCATGTTATAAGTGTACTCATCCCCACAACACATATTTCCCCGTGTAATGTTTTTTTTTCTCTCCTACTCTACTGTGCATATCTCGTCAGCATTCTTTGTCTCCTAGTACTCAACAACCTTTTGTCAATCATAGTCTTCTGATGGCGTGGACAGTTTTATTACTCAGCCTATCTTGACAATTTCTAACTTTAGTAAATATGCATAATCTTATCAGAAGCATATGATCTAAACGAAACAACATTGAATAGAAGTCAAATTTCTAACATTATAATTAGAAATCGTACTTTCCAAAATTTCGTCAGAGATAGGTACTTTTTCCTGATCTATAACCCTTGCTCGTGCCTATGATAGAGGACATTCTCTCTTGATATGTCCCACCTAACCACATGCGTAGCATGTCAACGATCCTGTCTTTGTAGATCTCTGTGAAGTAGGTAGTTGGTAGACTGGGGTCTATAGGCTCTGAGCCTGCCTTGTTGATTCCTTTGGTCCTGTTGGCATCATTGAAGTTCCAACTGCTCTCTAACTCAGCGATGGAAAACTCTACAACTCAGTAGTGTAGGAGTTCTATATTATGAATACACTGATTCAGAGGAGATTGGCCTCGAATACATCGGCCTCTTGCCCGAATCTGATCTGGGAGGAAAAGAAGTCTAAGGTCGACTAATTTGCCTTCTAGAGGTCTGTAACTCCATCTCTCATCATTCTACCCTCTAAGATCAATTTACCGTATCTCTATAATTGGTAGTCTCAATCATCGACCTCTTGGCCCTTAGGTATGGTTATAGTCTTCTAAAGAATCTATGGGCCTTCTGCAAATCGTTAGGATAAGCTCGGGCGCATATCGTGACAACCTAGTGAACATCATATCATGGTCTGTAATCGATAGATTACCCTGCACTAATCTCAAAAACTCCTAGTGCTTGATTTCTCGAGCAGTCTTGGATATAAATCTATCTTTCTGAAGTCTACCCACTCAAACTATCCATCTCCCAATACATTCATCTCAAAACGTTACTAATGACTAGCATCCCCGTCCAACTAGAATGTATTCACCGTCATTCACTGGTTTCTCGGCACTACATGGCACTAAAAATCTTTTAAGTTTTCAAAACCCACTCATTGACTTCAATTGGATCGGAAAAACTTCCAAATCTTGATAGACGTAATCATTGGAAATTCTACAATCACATAATTGGATTTACCTATCCTTCGGGCTGGGGAATTCTCTCATTCTTCAAAGACACGACTTGTGGTAATGATCCCTAAGGTGGAATAGTATTTCCCTTTTGCGAAGAAGTCCAGCGCTCCCTCATTTATTGGATTTAGTGGTGCGCCTTACAATCGTGGTAAGTCTTATACTATCTCTCACTTCCGATCGCTAGTCTTGTTTATTTCGGGATGACACGAATACGTTATCAACTTTATTTAAATCTGGTGGCCTTATTGTTCCTTTAATTGGTTTGTCTATCATCTTTTTGAGGCACACATCCTTAATCGATTGATATCGACCCGAACATTGTTCTCCTTTATATCCCAATTTACCACATTCGTAATATATCACAACTCTTTTTTTTTCAACTAATTTAGTAGTATATGTTGTTTCTTATAAAATTCTTCTATCCATTAAGTTGATATGTTTATTATCTCACTCCTCACATATAGTTATTTTTCCTATGAATTTATTAGTTTCGTAATTATTTGTCGCTTATTAAAAACTAATTGCCTTCCTTCCATTTGGCTTCGAGGTGGTAGTGGTGTATTATTCATATTTCCTCTCTGAACTTGACATGAGACTCAGCCATCTGTCCGATAAATGACATAAACTGTGCTATCGAGTCAATGGTCTGATCCAGATTTGTCTCGTCTCTATTGCATTTCAGTCTCTACATTGTTCACTGCCTTCGCTTGTGTTTATCCGTAACCAAGCACTTATCAAATAAGGCCAAAATCATTTTTACGTAACTATGAATTGCTACCATAACTTGGAACTTAATAATGGATTCCATTTCCATTACTAAAATAACATACCTAGAATCCTATCATAGGCTTATTAGGCTCTATAGATTTCTAGACAAGGAAGAACTCGTAATTCCAATACGAAATTACTACTGAGCTCGGATGCCGAATTCCTAGAGACACTCTATGATTATCGCTCTAATATATGTGGTATCAGCCAATTTTTCAAAACATAACAGATCAGTATCCCATACGGATCTAATACTATGCTTTGATACCATCTGTGGCACCCCGCCAAACACTAACACAAATCCCCATGTCAGATCTCGAGGTACTAGGTGGCACCTCGAAATTTTGGCATGGTCTCCTCTGTTTATGTTAACATTCCAAGGCATTCAACCTGCACCTGATAAACGACATACATTCCTGTATATATACATTCAAAATATAATACTAACGGAAGCCTATATACATCTAATAACGTATAAAAATCATAGTGCGGAAGAAGAAGTTTATATACATGATTATACAGGAATTTCTCACTCTAACAAAATTTCTATCACTCAGAACAAAATCTATATTACTCTCAGACAAATTGACACCACTAGGGGTAATAACCCTAATACTCACCCGGTGACGAACTCTGGTTGTCTATCTGACCCACCAGATGATCTTCACTCGTGCTCTATACCTGCCTCGCCAAGCTCTGAATCTAAGGCTAAAAAAATCGAGAAGGAAATGGTGAGTAACAATGGTTACCCAGTAAGGAAAAAACCATTTCTGTCAATAACCTCTCCTAACATGAACGAATAAACACACTGAATCATTTTAAAATATGCAAAATTTAAAGAATAAATTACGATTAACTGGTATATATAGTCAGGGATGAGCAACTAAACACTTTAAAACTCACATTACATCGATCATCATTACTCACTATAACATTATCTTTTTATACAAATCTAATTGATCAAATGGAAACATTAAACATGGATTTCATTTTATATATCAAAATAAGCAACAGATATATAATACACAATGGTGGAGTATTGGAATTAGAGAGTTGGGATTCACGACTAGATCGCTCCCAGTCGGGACATGATATTACAATTCTTCTCTGACTTTTAGTTCATGATTTTGTGGCTGGTCGCTGTTTACCACGCTTGGTTAACCATTTATTCGGCTCAGGCTGGCCGTTTAACGTGACCGTAAGCAATGGGTCTTTTTTCGATGTGTCAAAACGTTCGACTACTATAGATTGTTAGTAATCACTGACTAATCATCTTCGTCTATACCTATCAGGCGTACATGTGATTCCTAAATATACAATTCATTTGTATACGACCACCTTTACATTACAAGTTCACTGGTAAAGATAGATAGGAATAACCCGGATTCCAGTTGTGACTCCACTCTCATACGCGTCCCATACCACGTATGAACTTGGTGGTCCCTACCGTACATCCCAGGATAGTACACCACACCGAATGATTTGACGCACTATCCCTTCAAGCATTCACAGACTCTTTAACAGCTCACAAAATATATACATATATATATATTATTTCGTTTGAAAACAAAAGAGAAATTAACGATACAAGGTTGAGAATGGATATCCAGTTTCCTACCAAGCAAGTGTGGCCACCCGACCTAAAATAAATAACATAACGGAAAAATAAACAGCACCTCGCGCTAATAGAAATTTAAATAAACATGTAACCATTAACATTATTCCTGGATATCTGTTCACCATCCTACACACAACACAACAACGTAAAATGCAGTCATCACCCCTCGGGTGTGACTCTAACATTTTATCGTTTCATACCCTTTTTCCCTTTTTTCGATTTTTACAGTTTTCAATCTTTTCAACAAAATATCTATTTTCTGATATTCATCAACTCAATATGAGTTCATTGAATATTAAATCACATTTTCCGACTATAGAATTGATTTTTCTTTTATTAATAATATTGGAAAAGAATACAAATTTTATATTAAAACGGGGTCCGAGCAGTGCACAAGACCCAATTTATGAAAATAACCCATTAAAATACCCTATTCACGTATAATTTGTTAAAAATAAAATTAAACACGTCAAACATGCAATTTCTGGCGTGCATTTTTGAAATAACAAAAGAATTCTATATTTTGGAAATACATCCAAATTTTTTTCGATAAAATCCTAAATGCAATTTTCACAATCTACGATTACTAATAGAAATTGAGAGTTCCTTACAATGTCTAGGCAAAAGGATCGAAGCGTGTGCATGAAAATCGAGGTGATTGGCACGGAAATCGAGATAGATCGAACTTCGAAGTAACTGATTTTCGAAACCGACCCTGTGGTTTCAAACATCTCGATGTGGTCGTCCTTTCTCCATTCTGCGGCGAAAGATGGATTGACCCCGAAATGGATGAAATCCGAGGTCGAAGTTTCGAAACCCCCGTATATACGTACGGCAAATTTTTGACGATACGGGGTGAAAAAGAAAATGAAATGAAGGGATCTTGGGTGGATTTGGTAGATGTCGAAGCTGCGGATCTTTTTCCCTTCTGCGGCGATCATCGAAAGTGGACCAATTGTAATAAATCTGAGGTGAAAGGTTGATGAAAAAAAATGAATTTTCATTTCTTTTATGTCGCGGCTGTTTGTTTGGGGAAGACGAAGTAATAAAATTAAAAAAAAAATTTAAAATTTTATTTATATATATTTTGGGACGAAATCGGTATTTCGCCTATTGTTTCGATCGACGATAACTTGGCCATCCGAACTTCAAAACTGACAAATGAATACTCTATTTCACCTAATTTTTTGTTCCGAATCTAATGGTGTAGTCAATTTCTATAAATTATGTCTCTATCAAAAGTTTACATTTTTGGCCTGAGGTGACCCCTAAACTTGATGTCGTTTTCGTTTTTGACAATAATTCGACTTTATGGTCTCCAAAAATGACAAATAAATTGTCCATGTTCAATAATTTTTCGTTACAAATCCAATGGTGTAATTGAATCTTAAAAATTCTTGCTCTAGCAAAAGATCACTATTTTAGCCTGATCCGACTCGGTAATCGAGGATTTGCAACTTTTCTATTCGGACTCGCACTTGAGCGTGCTTACAGGCTAAACTATGTTTTTCGATCATTTTGAATCTAATGATGAGGTCAAATTCAATTAAAAATGATCAAAAACATCCTAAAGTTTTACCCCTAAGTCCCACTTTCAAGATTTTCTCAAAATTTCACTATTTATTTTTCTCGAGATACGAATCAGAAATTTGGGGTTTTACAACTTTGATTTGATTTTTTTTAACATATTTCTATTTTTTTATTTTTATTTTTATTTTTATTTTTTTCATACATCGACATTTTCTGGTATTTTTTTTTGCAAATAACATATAGTCTTTTTAAAGGTACCTATTATATTCCTATGGTTGTTGTCTAAGTCATACTAATCCCAATTCTGTTTTCTTCTAACCAGACAACCAAAGGACAAGGAAGTCATAGTTCACTAAACTAGATTTCCCCTAAAACTCTAGATAAAGAAGATGATCAACTCTTGTTTCATAAAATCTTATTTTTTCAGTAACGCAATCAGAAGTGTCGTGAATTTTTCAAAGTAATTTTTTTTATGATTTTCTTAATGAGGAATAACCAAAAAGAACTTATGTTAAAAAATAAGGATATGAGCTTGAGATTTGAAATTCATATGTCAACAATACATACAAAGATTTTGTAGAAAATATTTTAAAAGTGTTAAATATTTTTTGATTTTTTATTTTTTTTGACAACTTGAAATAAATTGACAATACAATATTAAGGAAATATTGTCCTTAATATGAAAACAGTAAGGGAATAAAAAGAAAAGTTAGATCACACCTGAAACAGATTGGGCATTAATGTTCAAATTATTGTTATAACTAATCTGAAAGGATTGAAAGTTATAATAATGATAATTTCCAAAATAGTTTTGAATAAATGAAATCCTACCTAAGAATTGGAAAACAACCTAACTAAAAAATTAAAAACATCCTACTCTAAGAATTAAACTCATCCAAATTTGAATCTAAACTTTCAATAACCCGTGCACTCGCACGTGCCTTTTTCTCCTCAATATAGGCCAACATCTATCTTTGTTGCTCAATTTTTTCTCTTGAAAGTTCCCAAGAAAATAAATTTTCCAAGAAAAATTCTTTAAATTTTCAACCCTTCTACTCCTTTTTGGTGAGTTCAAATTGAGAGAAGATAAACTACGGTCCTACGTGGAAGCCCATAATTACAAAAAAACAAAGAAATCCTTAGTACACTACTCATCCTAGAAAAAAATAAAAACACAGGGTTGCCTCCCAAAAGTGCTAAGTTTAACGTTTTCAGTCAAATCCATCAAAAGATTTGATTCCATGGTATTTTCCTAACATCTAAGTTGGCATATACCTTGATCGACTTCCTACCCCTGATGATAATCAAACAGATTTGTATCGTCCTAAAAGAATGTAGAATATTTTACAAAATGATCAACATCTATGTATGTCCTTAGTCATCACCTTGTTGTAATAGTTCTCAACTATCGTGTTCCCTAAGAAAATGAAAATTGTAAGACAAACTAGGTTTTTTCAATCTTGTAGAACTATAGGCTAGATGGGATACGAAGTTTGATTTTCCGTACTGACTTTCAAAAAAGTTTTGGACTTGGTAGTTGTCAGATTTTTAGGAATTGTTGTGATTAACAAATTAGAGTTATTCCTTGATTCCTTTTGGACAACATTCTCCTTCGATGGTGGAGCAATTTACTTAGTCATATTTGTAAAATTATCTTGCTCATTGGGAAATTGAAACATAGTTTGAATCTCAGGGGTTATCTTAGCTAAAAAATGATCATTTTTTCTTTCTTCTAAGGGCAATGTTAGCTAATCTAGTTGAACTTCTATCATATGTTAGTTGACCGGGTTGGACTTTCATCTTTGCTATTGTTGATCTATAACCTCATTGATTTGTCTTTGAACTTCAATTGATAAAGGGTTACCAGTCATTTATAGACAATCATCAAATTCCTCACACAAGTTGTTTTGATCACTAAGGGTATTTTGAAAGAATGGTAGATTTTCTACAATTGAGATATCCTCATTTTTGAATTGATCAAAATTCCCTTCTCTAAAGGTAGTGTTAGATCACTCAATTAAGTCTCCATTTTGATTAAAGTTTGACTAATGTCATACTATTGTTGAGGGAGTTGTTGCTGTTGGATGAACTATTATTGTTCATTTAACAACTTAGTCATCAAAGACTCTAATGACGACGATGGAGGAGAGGACAAATAAGAGTGTTGGAATATTGACTCTAGCTCTACAACTTTATATTCGAAGAATTGTTAAGAATCATAAGATTATTTGCGAATTATGGTCGGATTCATCATCAAGGTGTCGTGTATATATAAATCCTCATAATTACCAAAGTGACTACTCTGAGTGAACTAGGTGTCGGTATCTAATAATAATTTTGAGAAGTACGCATATTAGCCCACATAACATAAAGCATAGGTAGACTCAAACAACATTTGGAAGAATGACAATAATTATCACATAGGATGCATGAGATCCATGATTCTCTCTTAAACTCCATGATGATGTAAATCTACTTGAGGTTCTGTATCTATTTTAACATACACTACAGACTTGCACAGAAAACAGGGAGGAATTCATATAGTACTTTATGGGTTTTATAGACTAGACAAACAATTAACTATTTCAAAGGAATAATATTAGCTTCCAACCTAGTTCTATGAAATTAGACTCACCCAATTTTATCCCCAGATGAGAAATGGTGCTCAATGCAGAGTAAGGGCACTCTTAAAATACCTCTTCATCTAGAATAGATGTAATCTACTCCCCTGGTACACTAGGGTACAGTGGGGCAGGATCTAACTTAGGCACCAACCATGATAAAAAAGTGCAATTGGCGCACCTCAAATTATGTTTGCCTATTGAGCTTGATTGGATTTAAAGTCAAGTCTAACCAAATTTTAATTAATTTTGACTTATTGTGAATTCAATTTCCTAACAGCGCAAAAATTCGATGACAAAATCTGATTCTTATCATATAGTGTCATTCTCATATGGATGCCCTATTTAATAAGTGCAAATTCCAAGTGTGTAGATAATTCACCCAAAAGCAATACATAAACCCACTTGTATGAGTTATGTGGAGGGTTCGAGTCTTACCACCCATTTTAGATGAGGGATGAACTAGTTGAGTTGACTTGAGTTACTAACACCAATCTCGATGTACAAACTCGAGGGACCGAGACAATTACATCCCACTATCGTCCTTCCCTAAATCTATTTTTTTTCGAGCCTTCTTGGATTAATAAAATAAACTTTAAACTCTAAAATTTGAACTTTGCAAAATTAAAACCTACTACAAGTTCAATAAGAAAAGAAAATATATTTTTTCATCAAAGAATCAGATCCGAATGGTCGAATAAATTCTCCAACTATGTCATTCCTAGTCAAATCCTTTGACTAAAAATACAAGATAAATCCAAGTAAAAATCTAGAAAAACCACTATTGTATTCAAATCCTAGAATCTGTAGAGTTTCACTGTTGAAACCTAAGATACAAATCTCGAGGTTTGACCAAGGTGCCACGGTGAAATTTTGACAAAAGTTTTTTTTAAGGTTTTACTCGCACGTGATTCAAAAATCTGACAAAAGTTTTTTAAATAAAATTTTGATTTGTAGAAATCCTAATCAAAATTTTGATAAAAAGGTATTAGATCAAGTTGTAGTTATGAATCAATTAGAATAATATAATAAAAATATAAAAACCTTGGTAAGTAAGGATCGATCCACATAGACAACGTTGATCCCATAACTCTTTTAACTGAAAACCAACTATGATTGAAAGTAGTCAAATTAAAATATTTTTGGGAAAAAATGTCACTAATTAAGTAAAAGAAAAATAAGAAATAAAAATGCAATGTAAATCATAGATCTTTCTAGGTGAAGCTTGGTTTAGCTTGAGCTTATCTAAGACTAAACCATCAAATTAGGAAATCAAATAATCAACCCAATAATCCCTACTAAAGAATTCTCGCAATGAAAATTGTTAAACATTAGGTAAAAGGAAAATTAAACATTAGAAAAAATATTGCTCCACCTTCATTGACCTCTCAAATAGAGGGTCTAGTCCTTGATCATCGCAAAAAATAAAAAATAAGAAAATAAAATAGAGAAGAAAGATGAATGGTCTTCTTCATTGATCTTGAGTCTGAACATTAACTAGACCATCATTTATTACAAAGTTTCAACTTAAAAATCTAAACTAAACTAAAACTAAAACCAAAAAAATAGAAGAAAACTAGAGAAGATGATCTCAAAAGAGATCCCCCCCCCCATTTGGCGTTGGTCTGGTATCTTATTTATAGAGACTAGATTAGGATTTTTAATGATTTGGAACACTTTCTTATTTTACATGGCTCTAAAACCTAACTTGTTATGATGTAAATCACATTGCCCTATTGATGTACAAATCTTGAGGAAATCATACACTATTCAACACTTTGCCCTACCCAACCTAGGCATTACGGTCCATATGGGCTCACTAGATCTGGGTCTTGGTCTGTTGACTTCGTTGGGATTCGTGATTGCAGTGAATGCTTCAAATTTTTTTGATTTGTTTCTGAAAATATGCGACTTTTTCTTGTTACACGAAAATAACTGTAATTAGTTCTAAAATACATCATTTAATTAAAATCAATAATTATTATGGACTAACAATAAATTATATCTAATTAAAGGATTTACTGTAGATTTTATCCATAAAATTTATGAATTAGAGCTTTAAAAATCAATTTCTAGACCCTGATCATGCACTTAATCAAGAAGTGCAAAAATAGTTTTGCATGATCTTATGATGACATCTCAATTGTAAGCATCAATACTTTTTGACACTGTATCCCGTCACTAGTTATTTAAGAAAGAAATTTCACCTTTAGGTACACAAGAATCCCTAGAATCAGAGGATACTTTGTTAATTCAAAGGGACATCTATGATAAATGATCTCGAATGGACCATGTACAAAGGATGATCAAAACATGCCAATCGCACTAAGAAGAATTATACATCACAAAAAATTCAAGCACCCAGATTTTAGCCATCAAATCTACTCAAGTGCTTTGAGGTATCGAATTTATCATCTTACCTTAAATAAAAGGCATAGTGTGTGAAATCTCTTATCCTAGACATTAAGGAAGAGAGTGTTACATGACGGATATCAAAAAGGGAAAATGTCAAGACACACAGAATACAAAAAATTTCTTCTATAAAGGAAGAGAGTCTTTGATATCCATATGTGTTGGTGCAAGTAATCGTCCAAGATGTGAGAATAAGGTTCAGCGGAGAGGATACCGTGGTGGAGGACTCGAGCTTCAATAGGAGCTTTTTTGAGTCGTGGGCCATTGAAGCAAAGTTCAAATTGGCAATACCAAAACAATGCAGATGGAACCCCCCTCCGAGGCAATGGTGGATGGTAAATTGTGACGGATCTTTAAGAGGAAACGTAGGGGAATGGGTACTTTAATTCGTGACCACAACGGAGACATCATATGGGCAGCAGCAAAAGGGGTGAGAGGGAGATCCGTGATAATACATGAGCTCCAAGCTATCCACATGGGCCTAAAAAGGGTTGTGGACCTAGGTGGGCAAGCTACTAAAGTGGTATCGGATTCAAAGGTAGCAGTGGAAGCGCTGAAGGGACAAATCACTCCCCCTTGGTATACCGAAAGAATTATTAGGGATATCAAAGACTTAAAGGCTAAGATTAGATATTGTGACTTTTTGTTTTCCTATAGAGAAGCCAACCGTGCAGCGGATTTTCTTGCGGGCTTATGTAACTTAGATTCATATGTGGAGATCCTCCCAGGGGCGGTTCCTACTAGCTTGGCTAAGCTTGTTAAGGAGGATGCCGAGGGAAGGATGGTCCTTAGGTTGTAGTCTCTTCTTGGTTGGGGGGTCTCCTAAGCCCCAGATCACCATTTATCAAAAAAAAACTACGATTAACTGGTACATATAGCCAGGGATAAGCAACTAAACATTTTAAAACTCACATTACATCGATCATCATTACTCACTATAACATTATCTTTTTATACAAATCTAATTGATCAAATGGAAACATTAAACATGGATTTCATTTTATATATCAAAATAAGCAACAGATACATAATACACAATGGTGGAGTATTGGAATTAGAGAGTTGGGATTCACGACTGGATCGCTCCCAGTCGGGACATGATGTTACAATTCTTCTCTAATTTTTTTTAGTTCCTGATTTTGTGGCTGGTCGCTGTTTACCACGTTTGGTTGACCATTTATCCGGTTCAGGTTGGTCGTTTGACGTGACCGTAAGCAATGGGTCTCTTTTCGAAGTGTCAGAACGTTCGACTACTATAGATTGTTAGTGATCACTGACTAATCATCTTCGTCTATGCCTATCAGGCGTACATGTGATTCCCAAATATACAAACCATTCGTATACGACCACCTTTACATTACAAATTCACTGGTAAAGATAGAGAGCAATATACCGGATTCTAGTTGTGACTCCACTCTCATACGCATCCCATACTACGTATGAGCTTGGTGGTCCCTACCATACATCCCAGGATAGTACACCACTCCGGATGATATGATGCACTATCCCTTAAGGCATTTACAAACTCATTAACAACTCACAAAATAGCTACATATATATATTATTTTCATTTGAAAAAAAAAAAGAAATTAACAATACAAGAGGAAATGGTGGATGGTAAATTGTGACGGATCTTTAAGAGGAAACGTAGGGGGAATGGGTACTTTAATTCGTGACCACAACGGAGACATCATATGGGCAGCAGCAAAAGGGGTGAGAGGGAGATCCGTGATAATACATGAGCTCCAAGCTATCCACATGGGCCTAAAAAGGGTTGTGGACCTAGGTGGGCAAGCTACTAAAGTGGTATCGGATTCAAAGGTAGCAGTGGAAGCGCTGAAGGGACAAATCACTCCCCCTTGGTATACCGAAAGAATTATTAGGGATATCAAAGACTTAAAGGCTAAGATTAGATATTGTGACTTTTTGTTTTCCTATAGAGAAGCCAACCGTGCAGCGGATTTTCTTGCGGGCTTATGTAACTTAGATTCATATGTGGAGATCCTCCCAGGGGCGGTTCCTACTAGCTTGGCTAAGCTTGTTAAGGAGGATGCCGAGGGAAGGATGGTCCTTAGGTTGTAGTCTCTTCTTGGTTGGGGGTTCTCCTAAACCCCAGATCACCATTTATCAACAAAAAAAAAATTGAAGATCAATGATATAAGCGAAAGCCAACTCAAACACCCAATGGTAAAAGTGAAATCTTGATTTAACACATTGAAATCTAGTTGAGTGCCATCAAGGGAAGTCTAGGCCCAACTATGGCGTACTCATCACAATCAAAGAGATATTACAAAGCAAAGCAGATCAAGCAATCTTGACCATATTAAACAGTATCTCACAAAAGGAGGCATTTCCTTGGTTAGTTTATTTTTCCAATATTATCATTTTCAAAATTTATCCTTTGTTAGCCATCGTATCCTACATGGATTGATAGTCCACTTTTTCTACCACACCAATCAACCTAGGGGAGGAAAATTTGAACTACATTCAGACTTGATCCTAGACAAAATTGGGGTACATAGGCACCTAAAAAGTTACTTCAAGCATGGTATCACAAACAAATAAAGCAAAATATACTCCAAAAAAAGATCATTACATTCTCTAAGAGGAAAGCAAAAAAAAAAATACTTTTCAAAGACTAGGGGTATTTTTCACGATCTTGAACCTTATATCATTTCTCTCTAAACCTCATCCTAAGCCTACTTGAAAAGCCCTCCTAGGTGATCAATGTCTCAAAACACTGATTTATCTGTACTTTTCTCAAATATTTACATCGATTTTCATCCCTATTTCATTAGATTAGGTAAATAATTGTGTTAAACCTCAATTTATCACATTACATGTTCTACCATGCTAATTAGGCTTAATTGTACAAAATTAATGCATTTATTGGAAGACTAATTGCGTATATTCACTGTACATGTCAAATATCAAATCATCAAGATGAACTATTAAATCAATCAATCAAGTGTGTATTACAATCTGGAAGATCAATTAAGCAATCATGTAAAATTGGAGATCCATGTGTCTCCAGACCAACATGGTGATGTCCAAATCCAATGTGGCATAGTGATTTTCAAATGAAGCACCATAAAATTGCTCTAGTGTGCTCCACATGTGACATTATACGCAAGAGTGATAGCAGTTATTTTTGGGTCCTTTTAGAGCATCCCAACTATATAAATAGATCATTTTTTGAATTGAGAAAAAGGTCCTTTGCCCTTAGTTCATTCTCTCTTCTTTCCCTAATATCCTTGGAATTTTTTCTATAATTTTTTACTTTTAGATAGATTTTATCTTAGTAATTCTCTTTAATTTCTCAAAGATGTAGATAGTGTACATTGGTTACCATATGAATATAAGTGTTGGCTTCATGACTTCTCCTTGTATCCTTACAATGACCATAGACTGAACTACCCCATTAGTCAAAAGAGGAAGCCTAGGAGAAAATTTTAATTCTGTGTTTATGTTTTTATCCTTCTATGTCTTCAGGATTATAGGGTTCTCTTCAAGGTTTTATCCAACTCCAATTGATCAAAGCTTTCGATAAATCTTTATACTTCTTATGCTTAACTTAGATGTTTTATATTTGGATAAAATCAAGATAAAACATGCTTAATCTAGATATTTGGTAGTAGGGACTTCACCCATTAGTGATTGAAGGAATCCTAACTTTAGTTATACTACAAACTTCATGCCATATCTTCCAACCCAAGGAGCTCACACCCAGCCCTTGAGGTTGAATGCAAAGAAGGATAAATGTAAATATAGTTTTAATTGCTAATACTAGGTTACTCTTATTAGTAATGGCTTTATTTCTCTTGTTTTCTTAGTATAAAATCCATCTTTATTGCTTTATTTTCCAATAACATTTACTCTCCATTTTTACTTCACAAAAATACAAAAATAGATTTTAAATTTCTAACTTAGATTAACTTCATTTTGCTTAGCTTGGTAACAACCCCCCTATTTCTTAGGTTTGATCCCTTACTTGCCAACAAGTTAAGGAGGGTAAAAATATGTTCATTTATGAAAGAATGACATCAAAAATTTTGTGCCACTAGGAACCTCTTTCTTAGACCATCTGGAGGGGAAGGACTCTTTAAACTCTTCCTGATCAGCATGCGCCTCTTGCGTAGTTGAAGCTCAAAAGTAGAGCTGTGCTCCTTGACGGTGTCCGAGCTTTACATTGCTTAAGTATGAATCTCCTCAGGAAGCTCAGCAAATGTAGTAGCTGCAATAGCAATAGCAAAAGCAGAGGTAGAAGCTAAGTTGTCTCACTCCCCATGTACTAGTATCAACTGACTTGCTTCTTTAGTGAGGATGGAGGCACGAGGTGCCATATTATTCTTTTTCTTCTTCCTACCTTGGTTAAAGGGAGGAGTAGCCCTGACAGTAGGGGTGAGGGAGAGAAGGAACTCTGAGATGTCAATGTTCATGGTATCGGAGGACCCCTAAGGGGGTTGGAAGAGAAGAAAGGTCTCCCAAGATCTATTCGGCTTGATCGAACTAGGTTTGTCGTGCAGGTGGCCAAGGAAAAATAGAAGGGAAAGGATAGATCTGATCTTCCTGCACTTCCCTATCAGCCACCTTGGTTTGGATGCACATTACCATTAGCTTCCTATCTTTGGATGTTATACATTGTTCTTTCTTAGTCTCAGTAGTGGAAAGGATAGAAAAATTTGTAGAGAGAAAAGAAAGTAAGATCAAACTTAAATTAAACTATAAATAAAATTGAAGAAAGGGACACAACCAAGTGCCTAAAAACCAGTCTTACCTAAGAAGGTCTGAGGGACTTTAAATCCCTTATGAGGAGTGCCAGGGGTGAACTTCGAGTTCATAGAAGCAATCAGGGGGTCCTTGTACCACCCTTTGTTAACACTGGGGAGAGACAAGGTCAGTGCAACTGCTACACTTTTAGAGGATAGCGAATAATACCGAGGGAGTTGGGGGATAACTTTCAAATTGTACTTGGAGAGGAAGTCATTAGGGGTTATGCCCATCTTCTCTACTATCTCCACCAGATTGTAAAAGTTACCAGAAATTTGACCTTGGCCCTAGTTTATCTTACTTAACACCTCCTTGAGGAAGGAAGAGAGAGAAAATTAAGGCCAGCCTTGATTTGGTCGGCGTGGACCATAATTTCTCTTTGACGACACCTGTCAGAATCCTTGAGGTCTTTGTAGACCCGAATAGACAAATAAATAAGGATATAAAGTCATCTTCAAAGTTGGGTCATATTGGTAGCCATTAAGAAATCAAGTTCATAGAAAATAGAAGATAAGAACAAAAGATTATCTAAGACTGACAGAGGTAACAATGGCGATGAAGTAGAAAGAAAAAGAGAGCAAGAAGACGTTGTAAGCAAAAAAAGATGAGATTGCAGAGAACAATAGCATAATAAAAGGAAAAATTAGTACAAAATTCCTATTTACAAGAGAACGTAAAGGAATATGTAGCCTAAGAGGACAACCTAATCTAACTTAATCATCGAAGCTTGGGGCATAGTACTGATGTTAGTGGGGCACGTGGATGGAGATAGATGAAGGACGATTCGTCTCAAGCCATCAGAAAAGATTTGAAATGACATTATATTAAATGTGTCGATTCATTAATAGTAGAAATAATTATAGAGAATCAAGGTAGCCCATGAAAATGAGGTATGTGTTTCGAGAAAACGACGAGACTTCGTGTCTCCTTAAGAGGAGGTCATTGTAAAGGGAAATAACCATGCAGTTATCTAGATTGTACTTGTGTCTAGGCCGGTCGAGTGGTACCATGCACAGATCAACATACGGGCATTACCTAATAGAAGGGTAGGTCAAGGCAGAGAGCACCTGGTCTGGCTAGAAGGACAGCACCACACTGAATGAGACCTGATCAAAGAATACCCGTAGTCTTTATATGCGTACGTCAAGCCTAGAGATCTTGAAAGAAACCTTCCAGTATAACATATCCAATCTAGAAGATCCCCATTCCATTTAGGATCCATGGAATCAAGGGATTCTCTAGGATTACCTCCCGTGAGAAGGAGAAACCCTAATTTAGAGGAAGGATCTATAAATAACACGTTTTACACAGAGTAAGGGATCTTTTGGCGGATTGGAGGTCTAACCAGTATATTTGATTATTCTTCTATTTCTCTAACTTGAGCGTCAAAGAATTTTTGGCAGGTACCATGCTGACATTAGCAAAGAGGTTGGGTGACTTCAGATCTGTGAGGTAGAATCCATCAGCATTATTCACTAGAATCTGACTCCACAATGTCTTTTTGAAATTTTTGCGTATCATCACATGCCTTTTTGGTTGTGCAATGCACTCACTACCTTCCAGTAGTATATGATGAGTATATTTTTAAACATGGTAGAAAGATATCTAGAAGTGTTCATAGACAATTTTTTAGTTTTTGAATCAAATTTTAAAGAATGTCTCCATCATTTGACTTTGGTTATCGTGCATTATAAAGAAGTCAATCTAGTCCTTAATTGAGAAAATACTATTTTATAGTAACATCCAAAATTGTGCTAGGACACAATATTTCAACGAGAGGGATTGAAGTAGATAAAGTAAAAATAGGTTTAATTGAGAAGTTACCACCTTCTAGAACAATTAAAGAAATTAGTTTATTCCTAGGCCTTGTAGGTTTCTATTGTAAATTCATTAAAGATTTCAAGAAAATCTAGAAACCTTTATTTGAACTTGATCAGTGTCTCACAACACTAATTTATTTGTACTTTCCTTGAGCATTTATCTCGATTTTCATCCTTATTTCCTTAGACTAGGTAAATAAGTGTGTTAAGCCTCAATTTATCACATTTCATTTTATATCATGCTAATTAGGCTTACTTGCACAATATAAATGTAATTATCATAAAACTGATCAGGTGTGTTCACTGTATAGGTCAATGATCACATTATCAAAATGAATAGCAAAGCAATGTATCAAAACTGCATTACAATCAGGAAGACCAATCAAACAACCATGCAAAATTGGATATCTGAATGTTTTCAGATCAATGTGGTGCAATGAACTCTCAAAGTGGTGCTATGCTTTTCGAATGGATCACCCTAGAAATTTTCTATTATGTTTCGGACGTGATATTATACGCAAGAGTGATGGTGTCTATTTTTGGATCCTTCTATATAGTATCTCAAGTCTATAAATACATCATTTTTTCCAATTAGGAAAGGGTACTTAGGCCTAGTCCTTAGGCCCTTATCCCTTCTCTTTTTTCCCCACAACGCCCTTGATATTTTCTTTGTAATTTTCTATTTTTTAGATAAGTTTTACTTTAGCAACTTGCTGTAATTTCTATCAAAAGGAAAGAGTGCACTTTGGTTACCTTATGAACACAAGTGTTGGTTTCATGACTTCTTCTTGTATCCTTGCAATGACCATAGGCTAGACTCTCTCCAGTAATGAGAGGAGGAAGCTTAGGAACAAGTCTTTAATTCTGTGTTTATGTCTTTATCCTTCCATGTCCTTTATGATTATAGGGTTCTCTTCAAGGTTTTATCCAACACCAATGGATCATAGCTTTAGATGCATCACTACACCTTATATGCTTGACATAGATAATATCAATATAAAACATACTTAATCTATATATTTAATAGTAGGGACTTCAGACATTGGTGTTGGATAAAACATACTTAATCTATTTAATAGTTACTTCTAATAAGGTTACCAAGAGTCTAGATTAAATTGAGTGAGCTTGTTACCTTCTTTTTACTTAGAGTATAATGAAAAATCAGGTTTGATGACTAATTTTGTTAATTGAGTAAGTCTAAGTTTTGTTAAAAAGAAATAAGAGTTCAGACTCCATACCAAGTATTAGTTTCGAATGACTGACAAATCTGAAAAGAACTTGTGTTTTCAGATATAAACTTTGATTTTGACCTTTATTACTTCAAAAGTCGTTTCGAATTTTGTGGATATATTCTTTGAGAACCCTTACGAGTCAAACTCATCCACTAAAGGTAACCTAGAGGTTTAAGGGCTTACTGCATTCACTAAATACAGTCAAGATGCCTGCGAAAGTGGCAAAATTATTTTCTAAGGTATTAGAAAAAGATAAGTTTGGAGGTGTGATCAATGTCTCAAAATATTGATTTGTCCGCACTTTTTTCATGTATTTATCTCGATCTTTTTCCTTATTTTATTAGATTACTAATTATCTGTGTTAAGCCTCAATTTATCACATTTCATATTATACCATGCTAGATAGGCTTAATTGCACAAAATAAATGTAATTATCGTAAAACTGATTACGTGTGTTCACTATACAGATTAATGATCAAATCATCAAGATGAACACCAAAGAAATCAATCAAAAATGCATTAAAATCAGGAAAACCAATCAAACAACCATGGAAAACTAGAGATCTGGATATTTCCTAATCAATCTGGAGTAGTGAACTCTCAATGTAGTGCATTACTTTTCAAATGGATTGCCTTAAGAATTCTCCAATATGTTTCACACATGATATTATATGTAAGAATGATGGCGACTATTTTGGGATCCTTCCAAAGCACCTCAAGACTATAAATAGATCATTTTCCAATTAGGAAAGGGTCCTTAGGCCTAGTCCTTGGTCCCTTGTCCCTTTTCTCTTCTCCCCCCAATGCCCTTTGCATTTTCTCTATAATTTTTTTAGATAGGTTTTATTTTAGTAACTTTCTATAATTTCTCAAAGAAGGAGATAGTGTATTTTGGTCACCTTATGAATACATGTGTTGGTTCATAACTTCTTCTTATATCCTTGCAATGACGATAGGCTAGGCTCCCTCCATTAGTAAGAGAAGGAAGCCTAGGAATAAGTTTTTAATTCCATGTTTATGTCTTTATCTTTCCATGTTCTTAATAATTATAGGATTTTCTTCAAGGTTATATCCAACTCCAATGGACAAAAGCTTTAGATGAATCTTTACACCTTATAGGTTTAACATAGATGTTTTATATTTAGATAAGATCAAGATAAAACATATATAATCTAGATATTTGGTAGTAAGGACTTCACACATTAGTGAGTAAAGGAGTCTTAACTATAATTTTACTTCAAGCTTCATGCCATATCTTCCAACCCAAGGAGCTCACACTAAGCCTTTGAAGTTGAGTACAAAGAAGGATAGACTTAAATATAATTTTAATTGCTAATTCAACGTTACTTTGATCACTAATGGCTTTCTTTATCTTGTTTTCTTAGTATAAAATCCATCTTTATTACTTTATTTTCCAGTAATATTTACTCTCCATTTTGTTTCACAAAAATACAAAAATAGATTTTAAATTTATAACTTAGATTAACTTGGTAACATCCCCCCTTTGTATTGGATTTGATTCCTTACTTGCCTACAAGCTAAGGAGAGTATAAAAATATTAATTTTTGATGAAATGACAATGATGACTAGAGAATTCTTAGGGAAGGATATCTCTTTCAATTTCTCAGAGTCATGTGTATCCACATTCAATCAGCTTAAGTTTGAGTCAATCTCGATACCCATCATTTAACCTCCAAATTGGAACAATCAATTTGAGGGTTTCTGTGATGTTTCCGATTATGCGATAGGTACTATTTTGGGTCAATGAATCAATAAACATCATCATGTTATCTAGTACTCTAATAAAATTCTTAGTGATGCTTAGCTTAATTACTCTACAACAGATACGGAAATGCTAGCAATAGTCCATGCAATTGATATATTCTACCCTTACCTAATAGGATCGAAATTCATGGTCTACACATACCATGTCGCATTAAAGTACCTTCTATCAAAGTAGGTTTCTGAAGTAAGGTTAATCTGTTGAATTTCTCTATTGCAAGAGTTTGATCTTAAGATCCAAGACAAAAAGGATGCAGAGAATGTCGTAGTTGATTATCTATCTAGGATAGTTACTGAGTCATCCGAGGTATATTTACCCATATCTGAATCATTTTCCAATGAGCAACTTATGCAAATATCTAATTCTAACAATCCATGGTATGTTAACATTATCAACTACCTAGTTACTAATCAATTGCCATTCTTAATGACTAGGCAAGAGAAACTCCATCTCCTTTCAAAAATCAAGTGCTATTTCTGGAATGAACCATACTTATTCAAGTACTGTCTCAACTCGATCATTAGATATTTTATTCCAACCAATGAGCAAGCTAATATCTTAAGTTTTTTCATAATCATGCTTGCAGAAGGCACTTTAGTGGTAAGAAAACCACTGCAAAAATCTTGTAGTGTAGTTTCTTTTGGCCGTCCATTTTCTGAAATGTCCACAAGTTTAGCAAATCTTGTAATCAATGTCAAAAATTAGGAAAAATTTTCAAAAGAAACAAAATGCCTTAGAATCCTATCTTAATTATCGAGATTTTTGACGTTTGGGGCATAGATTTTATGAGACCTTTTCTATCTCCCAAGGTTACCAGTATATCATTGGTGTCGTTGATTACGTGTCTAAATGGGTAGAACTTGTAACATGTAAAATGAACGATTATAAGGTGGTGATCAACTTTGTCTAGAAGTCCATCTTATCAGGATTTGGTGCTCAGCAAATTATCATAAGTGATAGTGGTTTGTATTTTTGCAAAAAAATGATTGCAACGTTGATGAGGAAATACCTCATAACTCATAAAATTGTGACACCTTACCAGAGACAAACATGTGGATAGGTAGAGATTTCTAACAGAGAAATCAAGGTCATTTTGAAAAAAAAAGTCAATCCTTTATGGAAAGATTAGTCTTTAAGATTAAACAACTCACTATGGGCCTATTAATCTACTTTTAAAATACCAATAGGGATGTTTTCCTATCGGTTAGTTTTTGGCAAGGCCTGCATCTCCTTGTAGAATTTGAGCATCGAGTATATTGGGTGGTCAAACACCTTAACTTAAATCTCGATTAAACCGATAAAAATCACAAATTACAACTTAATGAATTAGGAGATATTAGAAATGACTCTTATGATTGTGTTAAACGCTATAAAGAGGGTGCAAAAATTTATAATGATAAGCTCATTATTCAATAAAATTTTGAACTTGGTCAAGAAGTTTTGTTGTATGATAACAGACTCTACCTTTTCCCAAGAAAACTCAAGTCTCGCAAGACTGGCCCATATATTATCCAAACGATTTACCACCATGATGCTGTGGAAATCCTTAATCTTAAGGATGGATCCACTTTCAAAGTGAATGGCCAGCATCTCAAACCATATCTCAAGTATGTACCACCTGAGGAATTTTTTCTCTTCAATGATCCAATTTATCAAGGTTAATAGAGTTTTGGTTAGGCTGTAGATGTTAAACTCTTCTGGAAGGCAATCCATTCTTTTTATTTTTATTTTTAATAGTTTTAGAAGTTTTGGATGAATACTGTAGTTTCTCATTTCAATTAGGCTTAGAATTTGGCCATTCCCCTCATCGAGAATAGTTATCACTTCAGAACCAAAGTGGTAGGATCTAAAAGAAAAATCATAATCGGTTTCATAAGTTTAGGGTTGCACAACAATTAACAGAAAGGAATGGTCTACCTGTTGATAGGTTTCTCCCTTACTGGCCCCCTTCAAATAGTCACCGATAAATCAGGACGGTATACCTAATGTACCCAAAATCTATGTGCTAAAATATAACAAGCTGATTCCTTATCACGTTAAGCAATACTCATAGCTACCTTCCCATCCAAATTTAAGTAATTAGTATTTGTTTTCAGGACTTTTTAGTAATTTAGTATTTACTTAGTTAATATTTCATTCATTTTAAGATGGTTATCTTAGAAAATTAGGATTTTAGTTTGTCTTAAGGGTAAGTTAGGAATTTTTCATCAACCCTAAAACCAAATAAAAAGCCCTAATCTCTAACTCTTCTTCTCGACCTCCATTTTCAAATTCGTCCAAAATCATAGTCATCAAGAATACATTTTTTAGATTTCTTTCCTTAGTTGTTTTAGTATAAATCAGAAGCGATCAATGCAATCAGTAACAAATGGCTATCAACATAGAATTACTACATCATGATCACCCTCACATCCACTGCATCGTAGTCAACACTTACTACATCACAGTCTTCTGATCAGCAAGCATAATCAAATTTTTACAGATCAATCATTTGACCATCCTGATTTTAGTAGTACCCATGGCTTCTTCCAAACAAATAATTTTTGAGGAGTCTATTTTTGGCAATTACTTCCAAGGCGTCAATGGAACGTGGTTTCGCAAGACCATCGTTGAATAAGGATGAAGCGACTTACTCCACACCGATTTTGAAATCTGTTGCAAAGAATTAGTGAGCGTTTTATGCTTTCATTATTTCGAGCAATCCTACCATTCCTCCACTCACCATCGAGTTCTATGATATCATGTTTGTCATTATTTTGAGGATATCAACGCGATCTTAAGAATTACGAAATTCGAGGATGGAACTTGCCATACACGTAATCCATTTAAGTTTTTCGTCACTCAATTGGGATTCAATTCGTAATAGATTAACAAGAGGAGTGGAGGATTATTATCAAAGAGCTTTTGAACTAATCAATATCTCTGTTGGCGATGGGTGGCATCAAATATCCTAGGGACCCAAAATAGTATTTTACTCTTTGCAAAGCACATGTACATCATGCATGTGATCTAGACTAGGGATTCTACTTTTGCATGTCCCATCTTATCTTAGAGACTCTGATTCATACCTGTATCAAGCCCAAGAAGGGGTGTGCTCACTGATTTTCCTATACTTGGTATGTTGATTCTTAAGAGATGTATGGGAGTGTCGATGGTAGTTCTAGCACCCCAGAGTGAGATGATCCAACTTTTAGAATTCAATGGTGCATTTTCTTTTACTAAGTGTACCCTGGGTTTGTGGTAGTTGATACTGAAAACGCCTTTGATCCATAGGGTGTGAGGATCCGCTTTTGACTTTAAAGTTTGGGAGTCGCCACCTAGTTACTACAATCCACGAACCGGACATCAATTCGAAACGAATAAAAAATAACTAATCTACTAAAAAAAATACTGAGTCCGGGGATCACATTACGGGGTTGGAAGGTGTTAGGCACCAACTCCGCCCAGCAAACACCGGTCTCTACTAATTCCAAAATAAAATTACATTACTAAAAAGACTTAAATAAATAAATAAATAGTTACCTTTACCAATGCAACGATTTTGTTCCCTCAGATCTGATATAACATCTCCTCATACAACACTCCTTGCTTCGTTCTGTCATCGGATTTGCTTCAATCTCCAAGACGAGGTACTTTCTTCTTAGATCTGAATTTTTTGACTTTTCTCTAAATTTCTAGGTGTTTTTGAAGAACTTCTAGGTATTTTTTGAGCTAAAGTTGGGGTATGGATGTTAGGTAAGGAGTTAGGACTCTAAAATCAGGGTTTATGGGAGGCTAGGGAAGCTTTTTAACTTACTTTTTCTAGGATTTATTTTTTGATCCGAAAATGGGTTGTATGGACCCTTATTAATAGGATTTTTTAAGTACTTTTTAGATAGAGTTAGTGTTTAATTATAATTCTTTTAGAGAGAGTTATTGTTTAATTAGAATTGTTTTAAATAGAGTTAGTGTTTAATTATAATTATTTTAAATAGAGTTATAGTTTGATTAGAATTGTTTTAAATAGAGTTAGAATTTAATTAGAATTATTTTAAATAGTTTTAAAGTTTAATTAGAATTCTATTAGGGTTAGGGTTTGACTTTGGTCTTATTAAAGTGATTAGGATTTTCACTTAAGTCTCACTTGATTGACTTTAATTGAGGACTTTGACTTAAGTTTTACTTGATTGACTTTAATTGTAGGATTTTGACTTGAGTCTTACTTGATTGAATTTAATTTTAATTAGGATTTCACTTTACATTAATTAATGTTTTAATTATTAATTTCAGAATTTTTAATTATTAAAAATGTGAAAATACCGCTTTGCCCTCGGAGAGGATTTTTTACGTTTTAAAGGTTTTCGATGTTCTAGGATGTTTTGAAATCAATTTTTCGTAAGGAATTTGATAGAAATATTAGTTTGTCATTTATAAAATTTTTATGCGAAATAATCGTGAACTTTATGAGGGGTATTTTCGTAATTTTATCAAATTTTGTGAAAATTGGCGAAATGGTTTATTTGATTTTGATTTGTTGTTTTATGTATTTGAAAGGATTTTTCTAAGCGTACTGTAGGCTCTAGAGATATTTTGATATTAGGGGTATTTTGGTAATTTAATCATTTTTTAGTGATTTTTATCGTGAAGCTTTTTTTTGTCTGTAAGATGATGATTTCTAGGCTTTTGGGATTATATTTTCCTAGCGTAGTGTGGTTTCTAAAGTTTTGTTAATTTGAGATACCTCATTTGGATTTCTGAAAATATCTATTAACAAATAAAGCATTAGAATAAACATCCATCATTGGGATCCGTTGCGATTAGGTTGATGAGTTGATTAATCAAGCGAATGCAAAATGGGGTGTCTATAGATGCCCCTCTTTGGCAGAGGGTTGAAGCAAACTAGATATTAAATCTATTTTAATAGATAGTGCGATATCCGAATGCCAAAGCTAGTGACAATTCATTTTACAGTCCGATTTAACAATTCGTCGAGACATTCGGATCCTTGAGGGTAGAACTCTCCCCAAACTAAAAGGTTGTCAGGTCCTTGAGTGTGAGCTCTCACTGACTATGTCAGATTCTCAATTTAAAAAAAAATTTCCTGACTAATGCAAAAGTGCACGTGTGTGCAATAGTGTGATGTTTACTGAGTAAAATGTGTCAAGTCCTAGAGATCTTCTCTCACTGACAATAATGATTCAAAATTGAAATGTGCTTATGCAACGAAAACAATCATGGCAAGGTTAAACAATGAGGTAATTGGAGTCATAACATTGTAGGAAATTCGTTAAATCCTATTTGAAATTATTTTTTAGAGTTCGAAAAAGTTTGAGTCTCGTTTATCAGACTCGAGCCTATTATAGCCACGCTTCTCAGGTTAAGGAACTTAAACAATCCTGTTAATTCATTCTATGATTCAAAAAAGTTGGTGTCTCATTTCTCGGACTCGAGCTTACTAAGCTACGTTTCTCGGACTTAGATTTATAGGAACTTAAATAATCCTATTAATTCATTCTATGATTCAAAAAAAGTTGGAGTCTCGTTTCTCGGACTCGAACTTACTAAGCTACGTTTCTCGGGCTCAGATTTATAAGAACTTAAACAATCCCATTAATTCATTTTATGATTCAAAAAAGTTAGAGTCTCGTTTCTCGGACTCGAACTTACTAAGCCACGTTTCTCGGGCTTAGATTTATAGGAACTTAAACAATCCTATTAATTCATTCTATGATTCAAAAATAGTTGGAGTCTCATTTCTCGAACTCGAACTTACTAAGTCACGTTTCTCAGGCTCAGATTTATAAGAACTTAAACAATCCTATTAATTCATTTTATTATTCAAAATTGATCTCAAAGTTTGAAAGATTGGGTCTTTATTGGCTTATCATGCATCTGGATTCATAATTATCATTGGACTTCATCAAACTTTTAAGTAAGAATTTCTTTTTTATCATGTGATTAAAAACAAAACTTTGGAATTAAATGACTTTAAAAAATACCCCTAGTTTTAATATTGGCTTTAACTGGAACTTGACTACGAAACTGATGGAATTGATTACGCTTGAAAAATATAGACTCTGATGTATGACAGATAAAAGAACTGATATTCTCTTCAATTTAAGACTCTTAAGATTATCATATGTGCAATAAGGGATTGATCATTTTCTTTCGAATTTCTTTTGAAAAATGCTTGAATTGACCTTAAAAAATCTTAATATATATTAGAATAAAAAGATATTTCTCTTCGAAGTGATTGATGATTTTACATCTTCCATTAGCGAATACTGGAACAAGTAAACATTCTCTTAAAGATCTTACAATGTTCAAGATGACTTCTGATTTTTTCGATTTCAACATTGTCTTCGTCGGATGTGAGCTCTTGGCTTGAAAATGAATGTTGTGACTTGAATGGTTCTGCATTTTCTAGTTTCTGCAAAAGCTTCCTTCTGAATTCTTCTTCTTGATGGGATTTTTCCTCCCATTTGATGATGTCCTAATTTTTACCTAGATCGCCTATTCAGGTTGTCAATCTAACAGGCTTTATTTTTCTTTTTCTAATGATACATTGATTTTTACCTAGGTCATTTTTTCAGGTTTTCAACTTAGCAGGCCTTCTTTTTTTATGATTATACCCTAATTTTTGTCAAAGTCGTCCTTTTAGATTTTCGACTTAATGGACTTTCTTTCTTCTTGATGATCTTGAATAACCAACTCGACAACTTCTTGGTTCCTTGCACCTTAACCGAGTCAATTAGTATTTAGGAGGACTTAATAGGTGGGCTTAGGATATGGTTTAGAAAGAAAAGATATAAGGCTCAACTTTCCAAAATGCCCTTAATTTGATATTCTCTTTTTTCTGTCAATTATTTTGATTTTTTTCTAAATGCCCATAGATTGGCATTTCTTTTATCAATTTTTTTGATTTTTTTTTCTAATGCCCCTAGTTTGGCATTCTTTTCTTTTTATCAACTCTTTTGATTCTTTTTTCTAATGCCTCTAGTTTGGCATTATTTTCTTTTGAACCTTTCAATAGGGGATTTTCCTTTTAGATGACACTTTTCCTAAAAGAATACACATATTTTTTGCATGACCGGGACTGAAGTAATTTCTCAATTACCTATGTACCCCAAATATTTTTTTTCTTTTGTGATCAGGTCAAAACGTAATTCATACTAGACTTCCCTCCCAAGGTTGATCGGTGTGGTTTAAAAAAAAGAGGCTATTGATATTTTTAAAGACTGCGAGAAGTTAAAGAAAGTTATATTTTTATTGGTTAGACAAAAGAATGGTTCGGCCAAAGAAGACCTCCTTTGGTGAATGCTGCTTGACTTGTGTAGACACCCCATTTTTGCATCCGCCTGATTAATCAAGTCGTCGACCCGATCGCAAAGATTCCCAATGATGGATGTTTATTCCAATGCTTTATTTTGTTACCAGATATGTTTCAGAAATCCGGATGAGGTATCTCGAACTGACAAAACTTAAAAACCACGCTACGCTAAGAAAATACGACCCCAGAAACATAGAAATCATCATCTTGCAAACCAAAAAGAAGCTTCACGATAAAAATCACTAAAAATGATTAAATTGCCAAAATACCCCTAATCTCAAAACAACCTTAGAGCCTACATTACGCTTAGGAAAATCCGTTCAAACACATAAAACAACAAATCGAAACCAAGTAAACCACTTTGCCAATTTTCACAAAATTTGACAAAATTACGAAAATACCCCTCATAAAGTTCACGATCATTTCATACAAAAAACTTCATAAATGACAAAAACCAACATTCCCATTGAATTCCTTACGAAAAACTGATTCCAAAACATCTTGGAACATTGAAAAATGACTTAAAACGTAAAAAATCCTCTCCAAGGGCAAAACGGTAATTTCACAATTTTCATAATTAAAAAATTCGAAATTAATAAATAAAATATTAAATAATTAAAGTGAAACATTAATGAAATTAATTTAAAAATTTAAACCTAAAAAATCGATTAATTGGACTCTCAGGCAAAATTGTTGAGGGTTCGTGGGATATTTCTTTAAGGACCCCTCCATTTGGGGGTCCAAAGAATTAAAGATATAATAGAAGGGGGTTCTCCAAAAATTAAAAGTAAATCAAGCAAGACTGAAGTCAAGGTATTAAAGTCAATCAAGTGAGACTGAAGTCAAAATTAAAGTCAATCAAGCAAGACTGAAGTCAAGGTACTAATCGAGTCAATCTCATAAGACTAAGGTCAAAACCCTAAATCAAAACCCTAATCTAAATTAATCAAGTCAATCTCATAAGACTAAGGTCAAAACCCTAAACCCAAACCCTAATCTAAAACTAATCAAGTCAATCTCATAAGACTAAAGTCAAAACCCTAAAACCCTAAAGACTAAGTCAAAACCCTAATTGAAACCCTAAAAGAAACCCTAATCAAACCCTAAATGCTTCTAAAAACTTTATAAATAGGAGCCTCCACACCCTATTTTCGTATCAAAGAAAAAACCCTAGAAAAAGTAGGTGAAGAAGCCTCCATAACCTCCCCAAAACCCTAATTTTGGAGCCCCAACTCCTTCCCTAACACCCCTACTCCGATTTTAGCCTAAAAAACACCCCAAAACCTCTCAAAAACACCTCAAAAATCCACCACAAATTCAAAGCATCCAGATCCAAGTAAGAGACACCTTACCTCGGAGATCAGGAATCAGATCCGGAGACAAAACGAAGCAAGGAGTACGGTACAAGGAACTGTTTATTTTTCAGATCTGAGGGAATAGCACCTTTGCAGATCAAAGGTAAATTTTTATTATTTTTTTAAATCTAGTTTATCATTAGCGATGTAGATCTATTTGGGATAAGTAGAGACCGGCATTGGCCGGGCGGGGTTGGTGCCTAACACCTTCCAACCCCGTAACATGATCTCCGGATTCAGATTTCTATGTAGATTAGTTCTTTTTTATCCATTGTAGAGTTATTTATGGTTCCTAGACCTAAACTAGGTGGCGACTCCCAAACCTCAAGGGTCAAAAGCGGATCCGCGCACCCCGCGGATCGAGGGCGCTTTCAGTGGCGACTCCACTGGGGACATTGAGGATCAAACTTGAAAAGCCCCGAGTATGGGATACGTCGCTAGTAGGACCTTTTTATTTGATTTTTAGTTAGTTGATTATTTGTTTATTGTGTTTTATTTATTTATGTTTTTCTCTATTCTTTTGGCTTGATTATAGATCATATGATTCAATTTTGAATATCCTAATCCGGTATATTTTTTATTTTTTTATGGTTCAATCGAAAGTCATTCGGAATGACCCTAGATAATGCGAGATTTCGAAGGAATAATTTTATTGAGGATGAGATAATGGTTTTTGGACCATGATTTTTTTTACACATATAAGTATATTTCGATTGAAAATTTGGGTGTGTGCTTGATTTAACATTTGATCATAAAATAATTGCTGTTAGGAACATCAACATTTTTTTTTATTTTGATGGTTGGTGTGCGATGTACCCTTCGACGACATTTCTATTTGTTTAAAAAAAAAAAAATTTGTGTGCTGTCCATTGACAGCAAGAAGGAATTAACGAAATATTAAAAAAGAGAAAATTTTAAGGTTTTGTTAAACAGCACTAACAAGCTGGTGCGCGTTGGCTGCCATAAGTAAGTTTCTGTTTTTTTTTGTGTTTACACCACTAACACATAATGATGTGTTTGGTGTGCCAAAAATAAAATGACGTCTTTGAATCCTACACATCGTCTTCTTCAACCGAATTCTTCTGTTAAACTCGAACGAACCAGAGATCGATCGGTTTTGGCTTTTCAATTCAGCTGATATTGATTAACTCGATCAGTTCCTTACAGTGAAGAGATATGGAGTTGCAAAACAGCAACCATCTCGAACCGAATTCCTCTGTTAAACTCAACCAAAACGAACTAGAGATCGATCGGTTTTGGCTCTTAATCCAGTCAATAACTGATCAACTTGATCGGCTTCTTCCAATGGAGAGGTATAGAGTGTCAGGTCGATGGCCCTCCACAGATTCATTCAATCAGAAATCTTTTGATTTAGCCTCTCAAGCCCGGTCGAAAGCTTTATTCCAATCGATTTACAAAAGAATTTTCGATCTTAAAAAAAAAAAAAAATGATGAAGGACAGTTGAAGATTTTCGTAAGAAACTTCCATGGATTCAACCGCTCAACTTTGCCTCCAAGCCATTTAAGGCCATCTTCTCTTCACCACCTTTAATTCAATTGCAAATTCGAATGAGGCTGCTGGAGAGCTTGTTTCTGGGCAGAGCTATAGTGTCGTTCTTCCAGAAAAATTGCACTGAGAAGTGGAATGTTTAGATCAGCTCACTCACCTCTGAAGTTTGTGATTGGATTCGTTGATCATCCTGACTTTGGAACTTTGCACGAAAACTTTGTGCATGCGGTTGAAACTTTCCGAGATTATGAGTATTTGGTTATACGAATTGGAGTGGATGGAAACATGAGAGTTACACACAGAGGTTGAGGAGTTGTGGTGTTGGTAACAAAATATTTAAAAAAATTTTTTGAAAATCTGTGTGCGGGCAGCAACGAAACAAGTTTTTGCTTTTTAAATGTTTTATTTAACAAATTATGGATGGGGCTAGCCTAACTAACTTAGTAGGCTTTCTTTGTTAGTAAGGGTCATTGGACTCATCATGTGTCGCTTGAACTCATTATCCAATGTCATAGGCTTATCGAAACCAAAATTTTAAGAACTTTTAAAAGAAAATCACTAATTTTTATTTTTGATTCGAGATTTTGTAATCACTCATTTTCAAAATATTGGATCAAAGAAAAAATGTGAATTTTACTCTTAAATTCTAACTTTTCTGTTTAAGCTAGAAATTTGTGACATTGGACTATCAATATGATGAAACATGTTGGTTTAGTGACCCTTAGCTAAATTTGGAACCTCGAGTTCTTTAAGTTAACCTATGTTCTCCAAAGGTTTGCCACGTATATTTTTCAAAAAAAAAAAAAAACAACAAAATGTGTTCATCGCACCTTATCTCCACAATGATCATGCTATCTTCAACCTAATACTCATTGGGACCCCGAATTATTTCGGCTCACCAAAGGTGATCCCGATTGAACCATAAAAAAAATCCTTGTGGGTTGGATTAAAAATTGGGTGTTTGTTTATGATTATTAGTCTCTATGTGATTCCCATCGATTGTATACCTAACATGCCATGATTAACACATGTGATTTTATTACTTTAATGTGATTTATTTTCGCATTATCTTGATTAATAGTTCTATGAAATCCATGTTGATATTATATGATCAGGCCCATGGGCCTCTGTTGTTTGGAAAAGGCCCCGGGCACACCCCATCCTGTTTTGCACACACCACATGCACGTTTACCGCTTTACTCACTTACACGTCCCATTTAGCCAATGTGGCACTAGTGCGTGGCCCGGTCTCTTCGGAGATGCGACGTCATTCATGAAACCCACAACTCCAGTCACGTACCTTAGGGTATATCAAACTGGGGGCATCAATACCATCTGATCAGGTGATTCTGAGAAGTATGTTGATGCACCCAGGCTTGAGCGACCTGAGCCTTTGACCTATTGTAAGCCACACAGTCACATGTCCCGATTGCCAACGTAGTACTAGTACGTGGTCGGTCCCCTCGTGGGATGCCAAACCATTTATGAAAGCTACAACCCTTGACTCCTACCCGTAGGTATAAAAGATAATCTAAGTATATCAATTGCACTTCTTGGTCAAAACTGGTGCCTAAGCAAGATCTTGCCCTGCTGTACCCTACTGTACGAGGGGGATAGACTACGTCTATTCTAGACGAGAGGTATTTAAGTGGGCCCTTGCTCAGCATTGTGCGCCACCTCTCAACTGGAGATCAAACTGGCTGTTTTTGGCTTCAGAGAAGTGAATTGAGGTTTTAGATTATCACCTATACGGTATATCAAACCAAGTCACCACGTATCGAAAGGTATATAGGTGTGCTTGGGCAAGGGTGGCCAGATAAAAATGCATTGCACGTAGTAAGCTTAGAGTCTAGAAACCTTCCTAGTAGGTCACGACTCGAACTTATCGTGGGTGTTCCCGGGTTATTCATTGAATGGAATCTTATGAGACTTTGTGATTGATATGGATGTATGTGAATGATGAGATCAGAGTGTATGATTGTCCTCAAGGATAAAAAATATTATTTTTGAAAATCAAAATGGGTGCACCGACCCAATAAAAAATCCATCTCTTGCAAATGACCCAGCCCAACTCGATCCAACAATCCTGATGGACCGGGCCATTTAAATCGAAATAGAAATCAAATTTTCAAAGAGGAAAAATAGTTTACAAAGGGAAAGTATTTTTCAGAAAAAATATTTTCCAAAAGAAGTGTTTTCCAAAAAAAAGTGTTATTATCTAAAAAAATGTTTTCTAAGAAAAAACGTTTTCCAAAAAATATTTTCCAAGAGAAGATACTTTCCAAATAAAAAACTATTTTTCAGAGAAAAAATATTTTTCAGAAGAAAATGTTTTCCAAAAGAAAAGAAAAAGAAGGAAAAATAATTTGCAAAAGATCTATTTTTGCATGAAAAGTTTTTATGGTCCTTGGAAAACTACCAAAAAAATGTTGTAAAAAAATAATCAGATTTGTAAAATAAAAACATTATTTTCCAATATTTTTCAAGAGTGTAACATAATTATTTTTCTTCTGAATAATCATTGAATAGACGAATTTTTTAATGGATTGGTGCACAAAATTCAATAAAATCTCAGGGTTCATTTAAAATGTTATCAAGGGTGTGACACTGAAATTGGTTAAATTCACCTTCAAAGAGGTTAAGGGTTATCATTGTATCTAAGCTCAATCGTCCATCATCTAGCTAAGGTTGTAAATCCGGTCAGTTAAAGTAAACGTCAATATCAAGTCAATAGTCAGAAATGACCTCAGAATGTCTCAACATCGCCCAGTTGTTCCCTAAAGATCATAGTGCTTCAATCCTACCGGTTGTAAGCAATATCTCACTCCTCAATCCTAATCAAACTCGTGTGGGTACATGTCTTGAGTTTTAGTGAGTCATTTGGGTTAGCTCGAGTCCTTTTTTCCAACAAGGTCATGTTTTCCTTAAATTGAGTCTACTATTTCCTATTGAGTCAAGTTAGTTCATCGAGTCTATAGAGGTGTCTGTTGCCCCATCTGAAATTGATCGGATAAAGGAAATTTTTGAATACCTCAAGCGCATTAACGAGTTAACTAATAACTGGCTTCAAAGAGAAATTCCTCTAATAAGGAACCCCCTCCTGAGCTAGAAGATAAGAGTCGGGCTCAAGAAAACAAAGGTCATTGACCTCGGAAGAAAAATAAATTCCTAAAGAGATTCAAATAGAAACCATCTTATCTCTAGAGGAACACAAGGGGATAATGAATTGACTCAGAAATTTCAAAAGACTTGTTCGTGTGATCATATGAGGGTATGCTAGGTACAAGCTTGGGTGTTGTTCAACATGGAATGGATACTCGTCTATATCAATGGAATCAAAGAAGATGTTATAAAAATGTATCAGTACTATCCTCACTACATCTTGAGATTCAAATCATATATTATCAGTCGATATGGGAGTACCTTTTGAACTAATCTCTGATAATGGGTCATGCTTCAAAGCATAAATCATTACTCTATGTTTAAAGTTGAAGATCCGACAGCACAAATCATCCCCCTACCGTTCTCAGATCAATGGAACGGTTGAAGCAGTCAGTAACAGTCTCAAGACTATCATCAGGAAAATGTGACAATCACATCGAGATTGGTTAGAAAAATTATCATTCACGCTATGGACATATCGAACTTCAATTCGATCCTCTAGTGAAGCTACTCCCTACTCCTTAGCGTATGGCATGGAAGCAGTCTTGCCAGTTGAAATGGAAATTTCGTCTCTCAGGGTCTTGTCAGAAAATCATTTGTTAGAAACAGATTGGGTTCGTCAGCAGTATGAAGAATAAAACTTGATCAAAGAAAACGAGTTAAAGCCCTGTACCATGTGCAAGCTTATCTAAGAAGAGTCACCCGTGCATTTGACAAGAAGGTCAAAGCTCATCATTTACAAGTCAAAGATTTAACTATCAGACTTCAAAGAAAATTGAACACTCCTCCTCAATTATAGGAGAAAGTCTAAATTGGAAATACTGTTTGGAAAAGTCGTCAGATTTTAAGATCATGATAGAGGTGAACTACCAGAACCAACCAACCTTGACCAGATCAAGCGGTACTACATTTAAGGAGGCCATCTTTGACCGAATCAATTCTCCTGTTACCCAGTTCAATATATCCTTTCTCAACCCCTTTGCAACCTTTTTTAAAAAGAGAAAAATTGTGCCTTTTATTTCTTAGCCTGATCACCTAACCTAGGAGAGGGAAAAATTCGAACTACGTTTTGGTCTGATCCCAAAAAATTTGGGGTACGTAGGCAACCTGAGAAGTTACTTTAGGCCCGACCACACCAAAATAAAAAAATAGATTTCCCGATGAAGAAAAAATCTAAAAAGAAAAAAAATTCAAAAGAATGGGGAAGAAAATTCAAGAAAAAGTTTAAATGAAATGCCACACAAGGGGTATTTGGGTTTTGAGCCTCAAAATCCCTTTCACTTTATGCCTAGTCCCAAGCCTACCTATAAAAGTCCTCCTAAGTACCGTATGAAAAGGTCAAGGAGGGTAGTAGAACATGATCAGACAGCGATTCTAGAAGGTCAAATCAAAAGAAAAAGATAAAAAAATGATGAAGCCTGCTAAGTTGAAAACCCGAAAAGGGCGACTTAGGCAAAAATTAAGGCAAGCTCGCAAAGTTGAAAATCTGAAAGGACAACTTTGGCAACAATCAGAGCCAAGAAAAAAGAAAAAGCTCGCTAGATTGAAAACCTGAAAAGGCAATCTAGGCAAAAGTTAGAGCAAGCTCGCTAGATTGAAAATCTGAAAAGGTGATCTAGGCAAAAGTTAGAGCAAGCTCGATAGATTGAAAACCTGGAAAGGCGATCTAGGCAAAAGTTAGAGCAAAAAAAAAAAACAGAAGAAAATCCCCAAGCTGAGAGCAGTTCGAGCTGAAACATCAGAAATCCGAATAATCAAGTTCAATACTCAACTTAAACCAGGCATAGATTCAGAAGCCACAAGTATCTTGTCTACGATCGATCTGAAAATTCTTACTTCCCCAAGTGAACCAATGGAGAGAATGGTGAATTCTATGATGAGTCTCAAAAGGAAATATTTTGTTCTCTTGAGCCTGACTCAAAATCTTTAATAAAATTAATCAAAATTAAAAGTTGGATCTTTATTGCGCTTGTGGTAATCAAATATTTCAAACCTTCATACAAGGGCATTTTTTCTTTTTCCTCTAGATATGTAATTTCCTCCCTTATACTAGGGGCATTTTTTAATGATGTGTTCAATGCCATGTTTATTGTCAAACTAGGGACATTTTGTTTTTGAGCAATGTTAATCCAAAAAAAATAATGAGAACTCCAAACTTAAGGTTACCCTCTTGATAACAGTTTTTCAAAAAACTCTTGAGGTTCAAACTCAGATTTTAAATTTACAAAACTTTTTTAAAAACCTTGAGGTTCAAACAAATGCATTCTGAATCTCACATAGGAGATAGGACATCCATTCTGTCCCAAATTTATTCATTCCCAGATTCAACCACTCTTCTCCAGACTCATTTTCAATCGTTTCTCTCCCAGATTTATTTCTTTGTTCTCAGTTTTACTCAGTCAGTTTCCGTCAAGGGTTATCTTGGATTTTGCTCAGTTGCCGCCAAGGGTTATCTTGGATTTTGCTCAGATGCCGCCAAGGGTTATCTTAGATTTTGCTTAGTTGCCGCCAAGGGTTATCTTGGATTTTGCTCAGTCTCCGCCAAGGGTTATCTTGGATTTTGCTCAGATGCCGCCAAGGGTTATCTTGGATTTTGCTCAGATGCCGCCAAGGGTTATCTTGGACTTTGCTCAGTTTCCGCCAAGGGTTAACTTGGATTTTGCTCAGTTTCCGCCAAGGGTTATCATGGATTTTGCTCAGTCTCCGCCAAGGGTTATCTTGGATTTTGCTCAGTCTCCGCCAAGGGTTATCTTGGATTTTGCTCAGTTGCCGCCAAGGGTTATCTTGGATTTTGCTCAGTTGCCGCCAAGGGTTAACTTGGATTTTGCTCAGTTTCCGCCAAGGGTTATCTTGGATTTTGCTCAGTCTCCGCCAAGGGTTATCTTGGATTTTGCTCAGATGCCGCCAAGGGTTATCTTGGATTTTGCTCAGATGCTGCCAAGGTTTAACTTGGATTTTGCTCAGTCTCCGCCAAGGGTTATCTTGGATTTTGCTCAGATGCCGCCAAGGGTTATCTTGGACTTTGTTCAGTTTCCGCCAAGGGTTATCTTGGATTTTGCTCAGATGCCGCCAAGGGTTATCTTGGACTTTGCTCAGTTTCCGTCAAGGGTTATCTTGGATTTTGCTCAATCTCCGCCAAGGGTTATCTTGGATTTTGCTCAGTCTCCGCCAAGGGTTATCTTGGATTTTGCTCAGTTGCCGCCAAGGGTTATCTTGGATTTTACTCAGTCTCCGCCAAGGGTTATCTTGGATTTTGCTCAGTCTCCACCAAGGGTTATCTTGGATTTTGCTCAGTTTCCGCCAAGGGTTAACTTGGATTTTGCTCAGTTGCCGCCAAGGGTTATCTTGGATTTTGCTCAGTTGCCGCCAAGGGTTATCTTGGATTTTGCTCAGATGCCGCCAAGGGTTATCTTGGATTTTGCTCAGTTGCCGCCAAAGGTTATCTTGGATTTTGCTCAGTCTCCGCCAAGGGTTATCTTGGATTTTGCTCAGATGCCGCCAAGGGTTATCTTGGACTTTGCTCAGTTTTCGCCAAGGGTTATCTTGGATTTTGGTCAGATGCCGCCAAGGGTTATCTTGGATTTTGCTCAGTCTCCGCCAAGGGTTATCTTGGATTTTGCTCAGTTGCCGCCAAGGGTTAACTTGGATTTTGTTCAGATGCCGCCAAGGGTTATCTTGGATTTTCCTCAATTTCCGCCAAGGGTTATCTTGGATTTTGCTCAGTCTCCGCCAAGGGTTATCTTGGATTTTGCTCAGATGCCGCCAAGGGTTATCTTGGACTTTGCTCAGTTTCCGCCAAGGGTTATCTTGGATCTTGCTCAGTTGCTGCCAAGGGTTATCTTGGACCTTGCTCGGTTGCCGCCAAGGGTTTTCTTGGATTTATGCTCAGTTTACGCTCAGTTTAAATTTACTTCATTTTGACTCATTTCCAACTCAAACTCTTTGAAATCTATCTCAGATTTTGAGCCCACACACTTGCACAGTTGTTATATCAGTCAAGGAGAATTTTTTAAAATTCAAGGATCTGACACTGCCAGTGAGAGCTCGCGCTCAAGGACCTGACATTTTTCTAGTTCGGGGAGAGTTTCATGCTCAATGATCCGAATACCCCGACGAATTGTTAAATCAGGCTGCAAAATGAACTGTCACTAGCTTTGGCATTCGGATATCGCACTAATCTACCAAGATAGATTTGCTATCTAGTTTGCTTCAACCCTCTGCCAAAGAGGGGCATCTGTAGACACCCCATTTTTGCATCCGCCTGATTAATCAAGTCGTCGACCCGATCGCAAAGATTCCCAATGATGGATGTCTATTCCAATGCTTTATTTTGTTACCAGATATGTTTCAGAAATCCGGATGAGGTATCTCGAACTGACAAAACTTAGAAACCACGCTACGCTAAGAAAATACGACCCCAGAAACATAGAAATCATCATCTTGCAAACCAAAAAGAAGCTTCACGATAAAAATCACTAAAAATGATTAAATTGTCAAAATACCCCTAACCTCAAAACAACCTTAGAGCCTACATTACGCTTAGGAAAATCCGTTCAAACACATAAAACAACAAATCGAAACCAAGTAAACCACTTCGCCAATTTTCACAAAATTTGAAAAAATTACGAAAATACCCCTCATAAAGTTCACGATCATTTCATACAAAAAACTTCATAAATGACAAAAACCAACATTCCCATTGAATTCCTTACGAAAAACTGATTCCAAAACATCCGGGAACATTGAAAAATGACTTAAAACGTAAAAAATCCTCTCCGAGGGTAAAACGGTAATTTCACAATTTTCATAATTAAAAAATTCGAAATTAATAAATAAAACATTAAATAATTAAAGTGAAACATTAATGAAATTAATTTAAAAATTTGAACCTAAAAAATCGATTAATTGGACTCTCAGGCAAAATTGTTGAGGGTTCGTGGGATATTTCTTTAAGGACCCCTCCATTTGGGGGTCCAAAGAATTAAAGATATAATAGAAGGGGTCTCCAAAAATTAAAAATAAATCAAGCAAGACTGAAGTCAAGGTATTAAAGTCAATCAAGTGAGACTGAAGTCAAAATTAAAGTCAATCAAGCAAGACTGAAGTCAAGGTACTAATCGAGTCAATCTCATAAGACTAAGGTCAAAACCCTAAATCAAAACCCTAAATCAAAACCCTAATCTAAATTAATCAAGTCCATCTCATAAGACTAAGGTCAAAACCCTAAATCCAAACCCTAATCTAAAACTAATCAAGTCAATCTCATAAGACTAAAGTCAAAACCCTAAAACCCTAAAGACTAAGTCAAAACCCTAATTGAAACCCTAAAAGAAACCCTAATCAAACCCTAAATGCTTCTAAAAACTTTATAAATAGGAGCCTCCACACCCTATTTTCGTATCAAAGAAAAAACCCTAGAAAAAGTAGGTGAAGAAGCCTCCATAACCTCCCCAAAACCCTAATTTTGGAGCCCCAACTCCTTCCCTAACACCCCTACTCCGATTTTAGCCTAAAAAACACCCAAAACCTCTCAAAAACACCTCAAAAATCCACCACAAATTCAAAGCATCCAGATCCAAGTAAGAGACACCTTACCTCGGAGATCAGGAATCAGATCCGGAGACAAAACGAAGCAAGGAGTACGGTACAAGGAACTGTTTATTTTTCAGATATGAGGGAATAGCACCTTTGCAGATCAAAGGTAAATTTTTATTATTTTTTTAAATCTAGTTTATCATTAGCGATGTAGATCTATTTGGGATAAGTAGAGACCGGCATTAGCCGGGCGGGGTTGGTGCCTAACACCTTCCAACCCCGTAACATGATCCCCGGATTCAGATTTCTATGTAGATTAGTTCTTTTTTATCCATTGTAGAGTTATTTATGGTTCCTAGACCTAAACTAGGTGGCGACTCCCAAACCTCAAGGGTCAAAAGCGGATCCGCGCACCCCACGGATCGAGGGCGCTTTCAACTTGGTTAAAGTTTCAGGAATTTGATATTTGGATTGCTTTGTCGAGTAAGGTATTCTTTTAAGAAGGAGTAACTTCAGTTTTCTTCTGAGAATGAGTAATCTTCAGTCTTCTTCTATGAAATTGAGTATGATTGCGTTATTTGTATTTGACCTTGACTCGTTCAATTCTTTCCAAACTTTGAAAGAAATCTCATATTCTTTTGTTAATGATAATTCTTTTCTCTGAGTGGAAAACATGATGGATCCCTTATTGTGAATCTTGGCATCTTTGTCAATTGTTTCATCTACATCATTCTAGACCAATAAACTTCGACTTTAAAGTTCACCCTTGACTTTATGTCTTGATTTATTCTGGTGCAATCTATTCTGATGAGACCATGTAGGAATATTATTGAATTTCTCAAGTAAATTTATTATTCTCTCATGTTCCCTTGAGGATAATGTATCACCAATTTGCACTTCTTGAATGTACTCTTTAATTCTAATATTTATTAAGTTTGATTAGTGAGCTCTAAGTCAATCCTCATATTAGATATTATACTCAAATCATTATTACACGTATGATAATCAGAAGCTTCTATATTTTATTGGAATTGAAAAATATAGATTGACAAACTCGACTAAAACTTGAAAGTTGAAGAAAGACTAACGTAACGGAAATAACTAACTAGATTTAAAGACTGACGAAAACTGGATTGAAACTCAAATAAAACTAGAGACAATTATCTACAAAGAGAGAAGGTCCTTCTAGGTGGATGGACTACTTGGACTTGACATTGGTACTTTGACTAGACGACTCTTTTGAAGGACCCAAAATGATATAAATGAGGGTTTAGAACGTTTAGGGGCACCTAAGATTAACCATCGATTCTGAAGGTTTGACTCTTAACCACATGAATAAAATTTTGATATAAATTAACCCTCCAATGGGAAATATCGAATTCAAATACACTATAAGTCTATATTGACCAAGAATATATTAGTATAAAATGATCTGAATCTTTGAAAGTAAAATCAATTGATCCAACCAGTTTGATATTGATCAATGGTCTAGATCGATTCGCCTACTTACATGTTGGTTGGATTGATTAGAGCAACCCAGGAACACCCATAGTCGGTTCGGGTTGTGACCTATAAGAAGATTCTTAGACTCTAAGTTTACTACGTGCAATGCAATTTATCTGGCCACCCTTGCCCAAATACACCTATATACCTCTCGATACATGGTGACTTGGTTTGATATACCGTATAGGTGATAATCTAAAACTTCAACTCACTTCTTTGAAGCCAAAAACTGCTAGTTTAATCCCTAGTTGGGAGGTGGCGCACGATGCTGAGCAAGGACCCACTTAAATACCTCTCGTATAGAATAAACGTTATCTATCCCCCTCGTACAGTAGGGTACAGCGGGACAGGATCTTGCTTAGGCACTGATTTTGACCACTAAGTGCAATTGGTGAACTTGGATTATCTTTGATATACCGTATAAGTACAAGTCTAGGGTTGTAGCTTTCATAAATGGTTTAGCATCCCACGAGGGGACCGATCACGTACTAGTACTACTTTGGCAATCGAAACATGTGACTGTGCGGCTTACAATAGGTCAAAGACTCAGGTCGCTCCAACCTGGATGCATCAATATACATTTCAGAGTCACCTGATCAGATGGTACTGATGCCCCAGTTTAATATACCCTAAGGTACGTGACTGGAATTGTGGTTTTCATGAATGACATCGTATCTCCAAAGAGATCGGACCACTCACTAATGCCACATTGGCTATATTGGGACATGCAAGTGTACAAAATAGTAAACGTGTATGTGATGTGTGCAAAATAAGGTGGGGTGTGCCTGGGGCCTTTTCAAACAAATGGGCCTGATCATACCATCACACATTGATACCATATGAATATTAGCCAAAATAAATATCAATCTAATAACATCATTAAGATTACCAATAAGCACATCAACAACATATCTGATCAAAATCAATGACAAATCAATTAATGAGCATGGCATAGAATAATTGATCAGACCCAAACATTGCAATAGGCATAATTTTTATAATTTTTAAGGTCCAATCAATGATCACTTTTGAGTAATCCAAAGTAAATCGAGATTCCAATAGATGTTATTACATTGATGATAAAATGATAATTGTTAAGATGAGGAGCTATAAATCCTCTTTTTTTTCTTTTTTTTTAAATATTTTTTTTAATTTTTATTTAAAGAAATAAAGAAAAATAGAATTCAATTTTAAAAAAAATTGTTGCCTTTTCTCTAGAGCAAAATGAATATTGTTTAAAATAAAAATTTTGAAACAAAGAAATTTTTTTTTTAATTTTGTTTTCTTACATTTTTTTTTAAACATTTTTTTTTAACATTTTTTTTCTTATTTTTTTAAAAACGTTTTTATTTTTTCTTTTTTTTAAACTTTTTTTTTAATTTTTAAAAAGTTTTTTTTCTTATTTTTTTAATTTTTTAATTTTTTAATTTTTTTTTTTAAACTTTTTTTTTCTTGATTTTTTTAAAAACATTTTTATTTTTTATTTTTTCAAACGTTATTTTTTTAATTTTATAAAAACTTTTTTTTTTATTTTCTTTTTAGCATTTTTTTTTATTTTCTTTATTTTGTAAAAAAGGTTTTTTTTAAACGTTTTTTTATTTTCTTATTTTTTCAAACGTTTTTTTTTAAATTTTTTTTAAACATTTTTTTAATTTTTTTAAACGTTTTTTTTAATTTGTTTTAAAACAAATTTTTTTTTTTTTGTTAAAAAAAAAATTTTATATTTATTTTTTTTTAAACATTTTTTTATTATTTTTTTAAAACTTTTTTTTTCTAATTTTTTTAACCCTTTTTTTTAAAACGATTTTTTTTATTTATTTATTATTTTTTTAACGTTTTTTTTAAATGGTTTTTTTTTTAAATTTTAAATCATTTTTTTTTCTTTTTAATCTTTTTAAAAAATGTTTTTTTTTTAATTTTTTTTAAAAACGATTTTTTTTAAAACATTTTTTTAAAATATTTTTTGATGATTTTTTTTTTAACTTTTTATTTTTTTTTTATTATTTTTTTTTGTAAGAAAAAAAAACTAACATCACCCCATATCTCATCAATTATATGCCTAATAACATAAATTTATTTTGGGTCATTATTTTCTTTTGAAAAAACTTAAATTATTTTAGAGTCTCCAACCCTTTGATTGGGACCACAAAAACTAAGAATCTAAGAATATGATATCTAAACTTTTACTACTAACATCATCCCATCCTCAATTCATATGTCAATTTGAATCTTTCATGATTTAGGGATCATCAAAAAGTGACATTTAATTGGATAAAAAATAAAAAATAAAAAAAATAAAAAAATAAATAAAACAATACCGAAATCCACATAAACGATCCACAATCAAGTCATAATAAAAATAAAAATAAACTAAATAAAAAAACTAAGTCGTTTTGGCAATGCTTCCATACTTGGGGCTTTTCAAGTTTGATCTTCAATAATCCCCAATGGAGTCACTACTGAAAGCGCTCTAGATCCGTGTGGTGCGCGGATCCGCTTTTGACTTTGAAGTTTGGGAGTCCCCACCTAGTTATTACGGTTTAGGAACCGAACATCGTCTCGAAACGGATAAAAAATAACGAATCTACTAAAAAAAATACTGAGTCAGGGGACCACATTACGGGGTTGGAAGGTGTTAAGCACCAACCCCGCCCGACAAACGCCGGTCTCTACTAATTCCCAAATAAAACTACATTGCTAAAAAGACCTAAATAAATAAATAAATAAAAATAAAAATAGTTACCTTTACCAATACAACGGTTTTGTTCCCTAAGATTTGATAGAACAGCTCCTCGTACAACACTCATTGCTTCAGTCTATCACCGGATTTACTTCAAATCTCCAAGACGAGGTACTTTCTTCTTAGATCTGAATTTTTTGATTTTTCTCTGGATTTTTGGATGTTTTTGAAGAGCTTTTAGATATTTTTTTATCTAAAGTTGGGGTATGGATGTTAGGTAAGGAGTCAGGACTCCAGGGTTTATGGAGGCTAAGGAAGCTTTTTGACCTACTTTTTTTAGGATTTATTTTTTTATCCGAAAATGGGTTGTAAGGACCCTTATTAATAGATTTTTTAAAATATTTTTTAGATAGTATTAGTGTTTAATTATAATTCTTTTAGAGAGAATTATTGTTTAATTAGAATTGTTTTAAATAGAGTTAGTGTTTAATTATAATTGTTTTAAATAGAGTTATAGTTTAATTATAATTGTTTTAAATAGAGTTAGAGTTTAATTAGAATTATTTTAAATAGTTTTAGAATTTAATTAGAATTCTATTAGGGTTAGGGTTTGACTTTGGTCTTATTAAATTGATTAAGATTTTGACTTAAGTCTCATTTGATTGACTTTAATTGAAGACTTTGACTTAATTTTACTTGATTGACTTTAATTGTAGGATTTTTGACTTGAGTCTTACTTGATTGACTTTAATTTTAAGTAGGATTTTACTTTACATTAATTAATATTTTAATTATTAATTTCATAATTTTTAATTATTAAAATTGTGAAATTATCGTTTTGCCCTCGAAGAGGACTTTTTGCGTTTTAAATCGATTTTCGATGTTCCAGGATGTTTTGGAATCGATTTTTCGTAAGGAATTCGATGGAAATATTAGTTTGTGTCATTTATAAAAAATTTTATGCGAAATGATCGTGAACTTTATAAAGTGCATTTTCGTAATTTTGTCAAATTTTGTGAAAATTGGTGAAATGGTTTATTTGATTTTGATTTGTTGTTTTATGTGTTTGAAAGGATTTTTCTAAGCGTACTGTAGACTTTAGGGATATTTTGATGTTAGGGGTATTTTGATAATTTGATTATTTTTTAGTGATTTTTATCATGAAGCTTCTTTTTGTCTGTAAGATGATGATTTCTAGGCTTTTGGGTTATATTTTCCTAGCGTAGTGTGGTTTCTAAAGTTTTGTTAATTTGAGATACCTCATCTAGATTTCTGAAACATATTGAGTAACAAATAAAGCATTAGAATAAACATCTATCATTGGGAACCGTTGCGATTAGGTTGACGAATTGATTAAATGCAAAAATGGGGTGTCTACAGATACCTGAGCACTTTGAAGAGCATGGAAGTCCCCTTGGTTATGAACGCCTAGGACAAGAGTTTGATAAAGTCGAAGTAAGCGAGGCTAGGTCGTCTAGCCCAAATTTTGAGGACACATCCTTCTTGGATGACGTCAAGCCATATCCCCTCTAGAAGGCATTTACAAAAAAAAATTAAGATGATGGGCAAGATGTATAAAGGGCAAAAAGCCCTAGAGCGACGATTTGATGTGGCTAAACAATACAAGAGGGTGCAAAAGTTTGAGACAACCACTAGTAGAGGCAGACCTCATAGAGATTACTTAGTTTATTAGGTCTTTTATTTTATTTTATTATTGTATTATGATAGTTGTTAGGATTTACTTTGTTGTTTTTGTGTGTTTTTGAATTCTATACTATCCCTACTTTTTTTATAACTGCTGTTGATTTTGGTTTTATTCAGAAATCATTTTTCATAGTTATTTTGTCTTGTGTTGATTACACAGTGTCGGTTAGAAATATAGGTGTGTTTATCCGACATAGCCTAGGAACCATTTACCAAAACTATGAGCACACCATATTTCGTGGTGTTCTTGGCATCATACAACATGATCATGATTAATACAACATATAGAATCGATGTTGCGATAGTGGTGAGTGGTGTGTTATCTCATTTCAGGGGACATTGTGTTGATATCATAAGATTGTAGGATCATTTTCAGGTTCTATTCAATCCACTTCATTTCCTTTTGTTAATTTTAGTTTGCATTTGCATATGCATAATAAAATATTGAGGACAATATTCTGTTAAATTTGGGGGGTGTAGGGTTGGATTCTCGCTTATTTTATTTTATTTTCTATTCAAAAATTACAAAAATTTTGAAAGTATTTTGGTTGCAACTTTGTTGTATTTTGTACAAGATCTTTTCTTATATCTTTAAGCACTTAGTTAAAAACACAAAATCAGTCTTTGATTGGAAGCTTTGATCTAGAGTCTCCATTCATGTTTCTCTTAGAAAAAATTAGTATAAAATTACCTTTCATTTATAATTACTTTTAATAAGGTTACTAAGAGTCAAGGTTGAATTGAGTGAGCTATTTACCCTTTTTCTACCTAAACTATAAGGAAAAACTAGGTTTGATGAACTTTGACTTCCTTGTTCATTTGATTGGTTGATTAGAAGAAAAACAGAACTAGTTTAATATGTCATGAACAATAACCATTAAATTAGACTAGGTACCTTGAAAAAGACTACCTACTTTTCTTTAAAAAAAGAGTGAAAAAGGAATAGAAAATAAAAGAAAAATCAAAATAAAAAAACCAAGAAAAAGAAAGACACCTCGAAGCAAAAAAAAAAAAAGAAAGATTCTATGGAATCAAAGTAGAAAAGTTTAGAATTTCAGTAGGGTGAAGTCATCAAGTATAAAAATGAGAGTATACTAGAATATCACAGATAAAACCCTTTTGAGGTATTAAAGTGAACATCCATTTTCTACCGACCAGTCATCTGCTATCAAATGAAGACTTCTCTCTTATTTTTGTTGTACTCTACTACCACTATACTTTTGCTGCTTTTCTCTGTACTCTCCCACTTTTGGGATTTTTCTTGTATTTTTTCTATCATGAATGAAAATTTGTTATTTTTATGACAACTATTACTCTATTTTTAGCATAGACTTTATCTTTTCATATTGTTTGTACTGTACACTTTACTTTACATAAGCACTTCAGTAAATATCTAATCTATTTTCTTGCACTGTTTGACTTGTTTACACTTTATCGCCTTACATTGATTGCATTACTTGCGTTTGCTTAGTATATATTTACTTTCTCTTCCCCCAAGTTCTACTTTATGTTTTCCTTACTTAGATAGAACCTTTTTTGAAATCAAGAACTTAATAAGATATCACTTTGAATTTTAAGTAGTATAAACTTTTACTTTGGGGTATTTCTTGTGAGTTACTATCCTATAATAAGGCTCTAACTCAGTATTACGGCCATTGAAGTAGCACAGGATTTCGTTTAATACTTTCTAAGCATAGTTATATCATGCACATCCTTGTTCTAAAAAAGAATCTATTATGATGTTTTGTTATTCTAGGGTAAACTATAGTCGTCCAGCTCTCCCATTTTCCTCTAATAGGTAAAGGAAAGCTATGAAGATCTAATCCTCAAATGAACCAATGTCTGTGCTTTGTCACTTAAGACAAAGTGTGGCCGTCCAATTCTTCATTCTTCTAATTAAGGTAGAGGAGAGCTGAGAGGACCTGACTCTTGGAAGAGCCCATTTCTGTGCTCTGTCACTCAGGACAAAGCGTGGCCATCCAACTCTTCACTCTACCAATTAAGGCAAAGGAGAGCTTTTAGGACCTGACTCTCAGAAGAGCCCATCTCAGTGCTACATTACTCGTGCCAAAATAGGGCCCCGACCAGCTCAATACCCAACCAATTAAGGCAGAACAGAACCACATAGACCTGAACCCAAGTGGGGTCCATTTTAGTACTATTATACTCGTGGCAGAGTAGGGCCCCGACTAGCTTCTTATCCTGCCAATTAAGGCAAAGAAGACCCACGTAGGCCCAGACCCATGTGGGATCCATCTTTAGTGCTATTAGACTTGTATCAGAGTTGGGCCTCGACCAACTTCTTATCCTACCAATTAAGGCAGAGAAAACCCACGTAGGCCTAGACCCAGGTTGGGTTCATCTTTAGTGTTATTGTACTAGTGTTAAACTAGGGTGTCGACTAGCTTCTTACCCTGCCAATTAAGGCAGAGAAGACCTGTGATGCCCCGCCAAATGCTAACACGAATCCCCACATCAGATCTCGAGGTATTAGGTGGCATCTCAAAATTTCGACATGGTCTCCTCTGTTTATGTTAGCATTCCAAGGCGTTCAACTTGCACTTGATAAACGACATACAATCCTGCATATACATACATAATATAATAACTAGTAGAAGCCTATAGGCATCTAATATCGTACGATAGATCAGAGTGCGGAAGAAGAAAATTTATATATAGGATTATACAGAGATTTTCTCACTCTAACAAAAGTCCTAACACTCAAGACAGAATCCATAAGACTACCTGGGGGAACTGACACCACTAGGGGGTATAGTCCTAGTACTTACCAGGTGACGGACTCTAGTTGTCTATCTGACCAACCAGATGATTCTCATTCGTGCTCTATACTTGCCTCGCCAAACTCTGAATCTGAAACTAAAAAAATAGAGAAGGAAAGGGTGAGTAACAATGGTTACCCAGTAAGGAATAACACAATTTCTACCAATAACCTCTTCTAACATGAATGAATAAGCATACTAAATCATTTTAAAATATACAAAATTTTACAGAAGAACTACGATTAACTGGTACATATAGCCAGGGATAAGCAACTAAACATTTTAAAACTCACATTACATCGATCATCATTACTCACTATAACATTATCTTTTTATACAAATCTAATTGATTAAATGGAAACATTAAACATGGATTTCATTTTATATATCAAAATAAGCAACAGATACATAATACACAATGGTGAAATTATCGTTTTCGTTTTTGACGATAATTCGACTTCCTGATCTCCAAAAATGACAAATAAATAGTCCATGTCCAATAATTTTTCTTTACGAATCCAATGGTGTAATCTAATCTTAATAATTCTTTCTCTACCAACAAGTCACTATTTTAGCCTGGTCCGACCCGATAATCGAGGATTTTGCAACTTTTATGTTCGGACTAGCATTTGAGCGTGCTTACAGGCTAAAGTATGTTTTTCAATCATTTTGAATCCAATGGTTGAGGTCAGATTCTATTAAAAATGATCAAAAATATTCTAAAGATTTACCCCTAAGTCTCACTTTCAAGATTTTCTCAATTTTTCACTATTTATTTTTTTCCTCGAGATACGAATTAAAAATTCGGGGTTTTACATTCTCCCCCCCTTAATAAAAATTTCGTCATCGAAATTGAAATTATACCTTGTTAACTTTGTTGCCATTCCACTAACACGACATGTATAACTATCTTATATTCTTAGTTCTAAGCTAATCTCATTTATAACTCATAACCTTATGTCACCTATTTTTCATCAATCCAATACGTCCATCAATTAATCACTCTAAATCATTCTCATAATCCAACTGATCCATTATTTGTATAACCCTAAGATAATAATCAATTCGCCTTATATCACTTCTTTGATAATATCTATCAACCACAATTCTTTCACATCTTCTTTATTATTCATCTTTACTTCTCTCACCAATTACATCGTCTATTATATTTTACTCATAATTGCTGTGAATATTATTCATCAATGCGTAGTCTTACCGCAAACACACCACTATCTTTATATTCAATTCAATATTACATTTTCTACTTATCGTGATATTTCTTCAAAACCTCTGTCATAACTTTTATAATTTAAAATCTTACTTGAGGGGATAAATCCTACATCTATTTTCTCACAATTCCATTAAGTCATCATTAATGCAACATTGTCACAAGATTATTCTTTCTCACATTTTACATCGACCCACTTCCTAACTTATACTCTACTAAATCTCTTTAGGATGGATGTGGGCATAGACAAGTGGTAGGTGCTGCTTCTACAAAATCATAATATTTACTTATAGCGCTTTCGTTTCGAGGAATGAAAAGAAGCCACGATCGAACTCTCGAAGTAAGTGTTTGTTTGTATAAGGCATTGATTACGTAATGAGAACGAGAATAATAAATTCCTCTATTGGAAGGCGATCGTGAAAGGAAAAGGCAAAGGAAGAGTTAGAGCCGACACCGAGGATAGAAAGATGAAAGGGAAAAGATGATCTATCTTTTTAAAGAAGGAGAATCGATTCAAGAAGTCGTAAAGCAAGAGTTGCTTCATCTAATAATTCAGTCGTTAGGCCTCCCAATGGTATAGATAATTTCATTACTTGACTTGTGTCAATTGTTTCTAGTTCCAGCAAATGTGCAAAATCTCAACAAAATTATACATGATCTAGAGGAACTAGTATTGAATAGAACTCCACTTTCTAATATTATAGTTAAAAATTATACCTTCCAAAATTTCGTCGAAAACAGGTATTTTCTACTGGGTCATAACCTTTACTCGTGCCTATGAAAGAGGACACTCTCTCTTGATATGTCCCACCTGATCACACGCGTAACATGTTAACGATCTTATCTTCGTAGATCTGTCTGGAGTAGGCAGTTGGTAAACTGGGGTCTATAGGCTTTGAACCTGCCTTGTTGATTCCTTTGGCCCTGTTGGCATCATTAGAGCTCCAACTGCTATATAACTCGACGATTGGGGAACTTTACAACTTGATAGTGGAGGAGTTCTATATTATAGATACATGGATCCGGGGGAGATTAGCCTTGAATACATTGGCCTTTTATCCGAATCTAATCTGGGAATAAAAGAAACCTAAGGTCAACTAATTTGCCCCCTGGAGGTCTATAACTCTATCTCCTCTCGTTCTATCCTTTAAGCTCGATTTATCGTATCTCTATAATTGATAGTCTCAATCATCGACCTCCTGGCCCTTACATAGGGTTATAGTCCTCTAAAGAATCTACGGGCCTTCTATAGATCTGTCAAGATAGCTCGGGCACATATCGTGACAACCTATTGAACATCATACCATAGTCTGTAATCGATAGATTACCTTGCACTAACCTCAAAAACTCTTAGTGCTTGATTTCTCGAGCAGTCTTGGATATAAATCTATCGAGAAACATCCTCTCGAAGTCTACTCACTCAAATGATCCATCCCTCAATACATTCATCTCAAAACGTTACTAATAACTGGCATCCCCGTCTAATTGGAATGTAGTCACTGTCACCCACTGATCTCTTGGGCACTACATGGCACTTAAATTCTCTCAGGTCTTCAAAATCCACTCATTGACCTCAATCGGATCGGAAAAAAAACTTTCAAATCTCGGTGGATGTAATCGTTGGAAATTCTACTACCACATCTTTAGATTTACTTGTCCTTTGGGCTGGGGAATTCTCTCATTCTTCAAAGGCACGACCTGTGGTAGTGGTCCCTAAGGTGAAATAGTATTTGTATCTTCTGAAGAAATCCAACGCTCCTTCAATTCTTGGATTTGATAGTGCGCCTTGCAATCGTGGTAAGTCTTGTACCATCTCTCACTTTCAATCGTTAGTCTTGTCTGTTCGGGATGGCACGAATATGTTATCAACTTTATTAAAATATGGTGGCCTTATTATCTCATACATTGGTTTGTCTAACATCTTTCAGAGCCACACATCCTTAATCAACTGACGTTGACTCGAACATTGTTCTCATTTATGTCCCGATTTGCTACACCATAACATACCACAACTTTTTCTTTAGATGGATTTAGTAGTATATGTTGTTATTTCTTACTAAATTCTTTCATCCATTGAGTTGGTATGTCTATAATATCACTCCCCACTTATTGTTATTTTTCCTAAGAATTTGTTAGTTTCGTAATTGTTTGTCACTTATTAGAAACTAATTGCCTTTTTTCCATTTGACTTCGAGGTAGTGGTGGTTGTATTATTCATATTTTATCTCTAAACTTGATGTGAGACTTAGCTATTTATCCGATGAATGACATTAACTATGATATCGGATCAGTGATTTGATCCAGAACCTGTCTCGTCTCTGTTACATTTCAGCCTCTACCTTGTCCATTCCTTTTACTTGTATTTATCTGTAACAAGGAACTTATCAGAATAAGGCCAAAACCGCTCTTACGTAACTATGAATTACTATCATAGATTGGAACTTAGTAATGGATTTCATTTCCATTACTAACAGAACAGACCTAGAATCCTATCTTGGGCTTACTAGGCTCTATAGACTTTTAGACATGGAAAAACTCATAATTCCAATACAGAATTACTGATGAGCTCGGATACCGAATTCCTAATGACACTCTATGATTATCGATCTAATATCTGTAGTATTAGCCAATTCTCTAAAACATAACAGATCAGTATCCCATACGGATCTAATGCTATACTCTGATACCATCTGTGGCGCCCCGTCAAATGCTAACACAAATCCCCATGTCAGATCTCGAGGTACTAGGTGGCATCTCAAAATTTCGACATGGTCTCCTCTGTTTATGTTAGCATTCCAAGGCGTTCAATTTGCACCTGATAAACGACATACAATCCTGCATATACATACATAATATAATAACTAGCGGAAGCCTATAGGCATCCAATATCGTACGATAGATCAGAGTGCGGAAGAAGAAAATTTATATACAGGATTATACAGAGATTTTCTCACTCTAACAAAAGTCCTAACACTCAAGACAGAATCCATAAGACTACCTGGGGGAACTGACACTACTAGGGGGTATAGCCCTAGTATTTACCAGGTGACGGACTCTGGTTATCTATCTAACCAATCAGATGATTCTCATTCGTGCTCTATACTTGCCTCGTCAAACTCTGAATCTGAAACTAAAAAAATAGGAAAAGAAAGGGTGAGTAACAATGGTTACCCAGTAAGGAATAACACAATTTCTTCCAATAACCTCTTCTAACATGAACGAATAAGCATACTAAATCATTTTAAAATATACAAAATTTTACAGAAGAACTACGATTAACTGGTTGTGGACATGAGCTCCAAGCTATCCACATGGGCCTAAAAAGGGTTGTGGACCTAGGTGGGCAAGCTACTAAAGTGGTATCGGATTCAAAGGTAGCAGTGGAAGCGCTGAAGGGACAAATCACTCCCCCTTGGTATACCGAAAGAATTATTAGGGATATCAAAGACTTAAAGGCTAAGATTAGATATTGTGACTTTTGTTTTCCTATAGAGAAGCCAACCGTGCAGCGGATTTTCTTGCGGGCTTATGTAACTTAGATTCATATGTGGAGATCCTCCCAGGGGCGGTTCCTACTAGCTTGGCTAAGCTTGTTAAGGAGGATGCCGAGGGAAGGATGGTCCTTAGGTTGTAGTCTCTTCTTGGTTGGGGGGTCTCCTAAGCCCCAGATCACCATTTATCAAAAAAAACTACGATTAACTGGTACATATAGCCAGGGATAAGCAACTAAACATTTTAAAACTCACATTACATCGATCATCATTACTCACTATAACATTATCTTTTTATACAAATCTAATTGATCAAATGGAAACATTAAACATGGATTTCATTTTATATATCAAAATAAGCAACAGATACATAATACACAATGGTGGAGTATTGGAATTAGAGAGTTGGGATTCACGACTGGATCGCTCCCAGTCGGGACATGATGTTACAATTCTTCTCTAATTTTTTTTAGTTCCTGATTTTGTGGCTGGTCGCTGTTTACCACGTTTGGTTGACCATTTATCCGGTTCAGGTTGGTCGTTTGACGTGACCGTAAGCAATGGGTCTCTTTTCGAAGTGTCAGAACGTTCGACTACTATAGATTGTTAGTGATCACTGACTAATCATCTTCGTCTATGCCTATCAGGCGTACATGTGATTCCCAAATATACAAACCATTCGTATACGACCACCTTTACATTACAAATTCACTGGTAAAGATAGAGAGCAATATACCGGATTCTAGTTGTGACTCCACTCTCATACGCATCCCATACTACGTATGAGCTTGGTGGTCCCTACCATACATCCCAGGATAGTACACCACTCCGGATGATATGATGCACTATCCCTTAAGGCATTTACAAACTCATTAACAACTCACAAAATAGCTACATATATATATTATTTTCATTTGAAAAAAAAAGAGAAATTAACAATACAAGGTTGAGAATAGATATCCAGTTTCTTACCATGCAAGTGTGGTCACCCGGCCTAAAATAAATAACAAAACGGAAACGTAAACAACGTCTCACGCTAACAGAAATGTAAATAAACTTGCAACCAACAATATTATCCCTGGATATCTGTTCACCAACCTGCACACAACACAATAACGTAAAATGCAGACATCACCCCTTGGTGTGACTCAGACATTTTACCGTTTCATACCCTTTTTCCCTTTTTTTCAAATTTTACAATTTTCAATCTCTCAAATAAAATATCCACTTTCTGATATTCATCAACTTAACATGAGTTAATTGAATAATAAATCATTTTTCTAACTATGAAGTTCATTTTTATCAAAAACCTTGAAAAAAATACAAAACTTATATTAGAACGGGGTCCGAGCGGTGCACAGGACCCAACTGACAGAAATAACCCGATAAAATATCCTACCCACGTATAATTTATTAAAAATACAATTAAACATATCAAACATGTAATTTCTAGCGTGAATTTTTTAAATAACAAAAGAATTCTATATCTTGAAAACTCACCATAAATTTTTAATAAAATCCTAAATGCAATTTTCACAATCTACGATTACTAATAGAAATTGAGAATTACTTACAATGTCTAGGCAAAATGTTCGAAGCGTGTGCGCGGAAATCGAGATGGATCGAACTTCGAAGTGGCTGATTTTCAAAATCGGCCTGGTGGTTTCGAAGATCTCGATGGGGTCATCCTTTCTCCCTTCTGCGACGGAGGACGGTTTGACCCCAAAACGGATGAAATCCGAGGTCGAAGTTACGAAATCTCCGTATAAAAATACGGCTGATTTTTGACGATATCGGGTGAAATAAAAAGTGAAACGAAAAAATGTTGGATGGGTTTTGTAGATGTCGAGGCTGCGAACGTTTCTCCCTTCTGTATCGGAAGACGATTTGATCCCGAAACGGAAGAAATCTAATGTCAAAGTTTTGAAATTTCTGTTTTTAAATATGGCTGATTTTTTACGGTATTGGATGAAAAAGAATGTGAAATGGAAAGGGGTTTGGTGGGTTTTGTAGAGAACGTAGCTGCGGACATTTTTCTCTTCTGTGGCGATCGTCGAAAGTGGACCGTTTGCGAGGGATATGAAGTGAAAGATCGGAAGAAAAAAAACGAATTTTTCGTTTATTATTGCGGCTGTATGGACGAGTTGGGGAAGAGGAGATAAAAAAAAAATAAAATATTTTTTATATAAAATTTGGGACGAATTCGGTATTTTATCAATTATTTTGATCGATGATAAGTTGATCATCCGAACTCCAAAACTGACAAATGAATACTTTATTTTACCTAATTTTTCATTCCGGATCTAATGGTATAGTCAATTTCTACAAATTCTATCTCTAACAAAAATTTACATTTTTGGCCTGAGGTGACCCCTAAACTTGATGTCGTTTTCGTTTTTGATGATAATTCGACTTCCTGGTCTCCAAAAATGACAAATAAATAGTCCATATCCAATAATTTTTCTTTACGAATCTAATGGTGTAATCTAATCTTAATAATTCTTTCTCTACCAACAAGTCACTATTTTAGCCTGGTCCGACCCGATAATCGAGGATTTTGCAACTTTTATGTTCGGACTCGCATTTGAGCGTGCTTACAGGCTAAAGTATGTTTTTCGATCATTTTGAATCCAATGGTGAGGTCAGATTCTATTAAAAATGATCAGAAATATTCTAAAGAATTACCCCTAAGTCCCACTTTCAAGATTTTTTCAATTTTTCACTATTTATTTTTCCTCGAGATACGAATTGAAAATTCTGGGTTTTACAAGACCCATGTAAACTTGGACCCAAGAGGGTCCATCCATCTTTAGTGCCTTATTACTCATGATATAGTAGGGCCCTAACCAACTTCTTACCCTATTAATTAAGGTAAATAAGATCCACATACACCCAGTCTAGGTGGGGTCCAATTCGACTATTTTTGTACGCAAGCATTCAACAACCAGAGGAGATTTTTTTTATTGATAATATATTTTGAGATTATATGTATTCTATGGTCTAAACAACTCTTGACTGGTCATTGTCACTAAATAATGCACTCCCTTCTGGCTTACTTTCGCCACTCTATATGGCCCTTCCCAATTTGAACCTAGTTTCCCACTATTCTTCTCTTTTATATTCTAGAATACTCTACGCAATACTAAGACTTCGTCTCTGAACTACATGTGGTGGACTTTCTTATTGAAGTAATTCTACAGCTTTTGACAGCTCTCCAACCTTATCAGCACCACGTCTTATTTTTCTTCAAGTAAATCTAGTTCAAGGATTATCTGCTGGTTGTTCTGGTCAGTTTGCACTACTTTTAATCTTATTGTAGGAAAGTTGTTCTCTCTATTGATATCACTACCTCCATTTCATATGCCATAGCAAATGGAGAGGTTCCTGTCGAAGTCGTGGTTGTCGTGCAAGACTATTGTCATCTACCTCTTATTTTTCCTAGTCTCTTCTTTAGCATTTCTATCATCATTTTGTTCATAGCTTCAGCCTGTCCATTGCCCTGTGGATACTGTGATGTGGAAAAATAACTATGTTATCCCATGCTCTCTGCAAAAATCATTAATTTATTCCCCTACGAATTGCATCCCATTATTTGAAACTATAACACGTGGTAGGCCAAATCGATAGATTATATTTTTTCAGATGAATTTATAGCCTTCTTGTCAGCAAATTCTAGCTAGTAGGAGTGCTTTTACCCATTTTTTAACATAACTTGTTGCTATTAGCAAGAAGGTTAGATTACTTAGAACTCTGGGCACCGGACCTACCAAATCAATTCCCCATAGTGTGAATGGCCAAGGGCTGAAAAAGGAATTGAGTTGCACTGCTAGCTGAAGGATTATTCTACCATGCCTTTAGTAGTTATCTCAATGCTTGACATATAGAACTACCTCTTTTTGTAAGTATGTCCAGAAATACCCTTGTGAAAGTACTTATGAGTCAAAAATCTTACCCCTGAATTATTCCCGCAATCTTCTTCATGGATCTCGCTCAATACGTCCTTCACTTCACCTGGCATTAAGCAGCTTAGGAGTGGCCCCCCTATAGACTTCCTGTATAGTTTCCCATCCAGGATTGTGTATCTCTCTACCCTGGTTTTCGTGTGTCTTGGCTCCTTTGGATCATCAGACAACAATCCTAATTGTAAGAAGGCAAAGATTGGGTTCATCCAACCTTGATCCCCAACTGTAGCTAACACACTAACCAACTTTGGTTTTCTTGGTAGCCTAGTGGTAGTTCTATCTTATATAGCCCTACTATCATTGAGGCTATGAAAGTTAAGGCATCTACCTAACTATTATTTGCTCTTGGCATGTTCTCTACTCTTATTTCCTCGGCTCGAGGTATGTTAAATCTGATTTTCTCCAAATAGAGCTGCATCCAAGGATCTCGTGCCTCAAAAGTTCCGTTGACAGGATTAACTACTAGTTGTGAGTTAGTATATACTTTAAATTCTGTTACCCCTAACCCTATCAACAAATTGAGGCCGAGTAATATTGCCTCGTACTCTACTTCATTGTTTGATGCTCTAAATCCTAATTTGACTGTCTTTCCTATCTTGAAGCTATCTGGAGTGATTAATACCACCCCTACTCCTGATCCTTCTAGGTTTGAAGATCCATCTACATAGACTTTCCATCTTGGATGGCTACTTATTTCTTGCCATTCTTTTGCATTCTCTAACTCTTCTACCAATAATTCTTTTCTTTCTTCTACTAGAAAGTCTACCAAGAAATCTGCCACTACTTGACCTTTTAGTGAAACTTTAGGCTTGTATTCAAGTCTTCTCCTAGTTGTACATTCCATTTTTCCATTCTACCTAATCTGTCCATCTTTTCTAAGACAAACTTTAAAGGGTACTCTATGATGACTTGTACTCGGTGCGCATGGAAATACGGTCTCAACAGTAAGTTGTGTAGATTAAAGCTAGTCCCATCTTCTTGATCATAGAATACTATGTTTCTACATCGATAAAGGTCTTACTCAGGAAGTAGATGGGCTGCTCAGTTTTTTTTCCTTGCTTTAACCAAGCTAAGCTAAGTGCGTACTCAAAAATTATCAGGTATAGACTAAGTTCCTTTCCATCTTCTGGTTTGGAGAGTATAGGTGGTCGCCAAAGTATTTTTTCAATTATGTGAAAGCACGTTCACATTCCTCTATCCATTCAAACTTGGAGTTTTTCCATAATAGGTATAGAAGCCTGCATTCATCCAAAGACTTGGATATGAATCTGTTAAGAACTGCTACCCTCCCTACTAATTTCTGAACTTCATTCCAACCTTCCTTACTCAAAAGAGGACCTATTCCAGATCATCAGCATGTTCTTCTTTCGTTTTGCTCTTTACCAGTAAGTCGTCAATATAAACTTTCGCTATCTTTCCAACAAGTCTTTGAAGAGCTCTGTTACTAGCCTCTTATAAGTTGCTCCTGCATTCTTTAATCCGAAGGACATGACTTTGTAGCAATAAATCCCCTGTTCAGTGATGAATGTTGTTTTCTCTTGGTTTGTTGGGATGAGCTGAATCTGGTTGTAGCCAGAATAGTCATCCATGAACAATAGACTTTCATGATCTGCAGTAGCATCTACTAACTGGTCAATCATCGGCATAGGAAAACTACGCTTAGGATAGGTCTTATTTAGGTTTGTAAAATCAATACAAACTCTAACCTTCTGTAGACACCTCATTTTTGCATCTGCCTAATTCGTCAATTCGTTACCTGGTTGTTGTGGATTCCTAATGATGAGCATAAAAGACCTTGAAGGCTTGTGAGTACTGCTTGATTCCTTCTATTTCTAGTTTCTTTTCATCCTCCTACTCGTCACGACTCGACATAGAAGTTTACACACGCTTAGGATCGCTACATCTTAAGCCCGACTTAGCAAGCACGTATGCATAAGTTCGCTACATAGTTCGACAACTCAGAGACTTCGCTACACAAGAAAAATATAACTTTGGAACTTAGTAATACTCACACAGTGACTAAAAGAAACCTCACGCTAAAATTTGAAAAAATCCTTAAAAAATCATCAAAATAACGAAAATACCCTTCATAAATTTTGGATCTCTGAAAAGTCTCAAAAGTACTCCATTGCACTTAGAAGGTGATTTCGAGTCTAACGAGACCCAAATCGATGAAAACAGATAAATTTAAAAAATCTGTAAAAAGTTATCAAAATGATGAAAATGCCCCTCATAAATTTTGGACCCTGAAAAATCTTGAAAGTACCTCCATTGCACTCAGAATGTGATTTTGGGTCTAATGGGACCAAAATCGATGAAAACAGATAAATTCATAAAAATCTGTAAAAAATAGTAAAAATGAACAAAACACTCCTTAACATCCAACTCTAACACAGAGACCTTGATCCTTAGAAAATAAAATTCAAATAAAAAATTAAACAAAAATAAAATTCAAATTGAAAATTAACTAAGATCCAATTAAAATCCAAAATTTAAAATCAATTTAAAATCATAAAATCAAATTAAATTTCAATTAAAATACAAAGTAAAAATTGCATTTAATTTAAAAATCAAGAAACCGATTATCAAAAGCAAAATCAAATTTAAAATCAAGTTAAAAATCATTCAGCCAATTAAAATGCAAAATTGAATTAAAACTTTAAAATCAATCAACCAAATCGACCAATCAAAGTGCAGCCAACAAATTAAAATACATTCGATCAAATTAAAATCTAATTAATCGACCAATTAAATTTAAAGTTAATTTAAAATAATCAACCCGTTCAAAATTAAAATTAAAAATTAAACTCAAATTAAATAATTAAAACTCAATTGAAATTCAAAAATGAACCAAATTGAAATTAAACCAACCTAAATCAAAATCCAAAATTTGACAAAATCCAAAATTCAAACTCAAATAAAAAATCAATCTATCACAACTCATTAGCGAGAATTATTGTTGGTGAGTAGCACCGGATCACTATCCCCCATTCTATTAAAAGAAAATAATAAAAAAATAAATAAAATAGATAAAAAAAAATTAAAAAAATCTACCCACATCTCCTTCTCTCTCAACACCCCTTCTTCTCTAACGCCTCCTCTAACCCACATCTTCTCCAACCATGGCTAGACACATCTCTCCCATCTCTTCCCACTCTCCCTGTCTCATGTTCTGAAAAAAAATAAGATAAAAGGAAAAATACAACAACTGATTGAAAGGAGGAACACACAAACAAAAAAACCAGAAAAACGTTAAAAAATCAGCAACTTTATCTCTTTGATCTCTCTGATTGCTCTCTCTCATATTTGATGATACAACCATTATAAAACAGCAACCATTAAAATTAAAGACGTTTTTTTTTGTTTGCTGTCATTTAAAAAAAAAAAAAAAGGATTCGCCAGCCCATCTCCAACACCATTGTTTCCTAGCCCCTCACCTCTCTCTCCCTGCTGAGTTTACACAGTCCAACAGCAAGGTCCCAACCTTGCTGCCCCTCATCTCTTTGCCCCTTCCCTTTCTTCTTCTTCTCTTCTGATTAAAGAAAAAAAAAACAGCAGCTCTTGAACTCCATCGCCATCACAACCTTGCTGTCCAAAATGACTCTTCTCACTGCCTGCAATGCCCCAACCTGTCCAAACACCTTTTTTCATAGCCCTCTCTCCCTCAAACAGCCACTCTCTATCTTTCCTCTAATTTAAAATAACCTATTGTTGCCCATTGTCCTCTCTACCATTAGAACTTGCCACACAACAACTTCTTCTAGCCTCAACCTTGCTACAATGTATCATCTTTTCTTCTCCACTATTCCAGCAACTATAGGACACCTTAACCTTCATCTTGGATCAACATCTCTTTCAGCCATCATTTCCTCCATACACAGTACGGTCGACTCTCTGTTTGAACCTTTCAAGTTGCCGCTACAGCCTTTTTACATCGTGTATCAGAGTGTCTATCTCGCTGCCTTCATCTTCCTTAGCAGATAGTCACAAGCCCTTGGGATCGCATCTGAAGGAATTGACCCCTATCGTTTTTCTACAAGTAAGATCACTGTTATTTTATGTTTTCGGTTCTTTTATTTTGTTTTTTTATTTTTCACGACTCGCTGTTTATGTATTGATAGGATTAGAGAAATGTTTGTTTGCACGATTTTTGTTTATTTTTATTCATTCTTGCATATTGAATAGGATGGTTAGAAGAGTGTTTTTAGTTTTTTTTGGCGTTTCAATAGGCTCACGAGAATATTCTTATACTTTTAATATTTTTATTTGTCATTATATATTAATAGGTTAGGAGATTTTTTTTATGCCTCTGTTTTGTTTTTTCTATTATTTATTATTCTCAATTTCTTTTTTTATTTTATTATTATTATAAATTTGAATAAATTCACCGATTTTTAAGGTATACGTGGCACTAAAGGCATTTTTTAAGTTTCTGAAATATTACTGGGTCGATCCACCCATTTTTAAATTGATTGAATTATGTCGCACATATCAAGTTAGTAGATCAGCTCATTGGGTGTTAATATCTATCTAGTAAAGTCATCAATTTTTGAGGTTATTAGGCCAAATCACTAATGTTGATATTAATCAACTCGTAAACCTTTTCTTGTATACGAAAAATCAAAAATCGATTTTCCTCAATAAAAAATCAACAATTAAACTTATATATTTTCGTGCGCATTGAAAATTCCAAATCAAAATTTTTTATGAAATGGGCACATGAGTCAACTCACTGATTTTTTCGTGTGCATTGGAAGTTCCAAATTGAGATTTTTTATAAAATCGGGCATGTGAGTCAAGTCGTTGATTTTAATACACGTGGCATTTCAAAAATCGAGTTCCTTTGATAAAAAAAAATCTTTGAGTCAACTCGTTGATTTTAATACACATGGCATTTCAAAAATTGAATTTCTTTGCTTAATAATTTGTGAGTTAACTCGTTGATTTTAGGATGCACGTGTCAATTTAAAAATCGAAATTTTTTGGTTAAAATGTGTGGGTTGACTCACTGATTTTAATACACATGGCAATTAAAAAACTCATTGATTTTAATGCACGTGGCAATTCAAAAAATTGAATTTCTTTAATAAATGTCATCAATGAGCCAATTCACTAATTTTGTATACGTGGTATTGAGAATCGATTTCATACTATTCAAAATGTGACCGAATTGATCCATTAATTTTTGGTGCCACGTAAGCCTTATTAAATCATGGGACTCCTTTTATGCGAAATTCGAGAATCTATGTAATTATCTTAATCATAAGATTCATTTGGCAAACCCGACATAAACTAATGATGATGATTGGACCATGGTCTTGACCCTAGTCTTATCCCGTTGACCATAGGTTAGTTTTAGATCGTAGTAGAGACCGATCATCTCGATCGGACTGGTTCGGTGCTTAACAACTTTCAAAACCAGTAACCTAACCCTTTACCCATATCTCTGATCCATGGACTGACCCATATCCATTTGAAGTTAATTTTGGTTCCCAGACTTAAACTAGGTGGCGACTCTTTATTCTTTTAAAATCCCTGAGATACGTAGATCGGACCCCTATTCGCTATTTAGCGGACAACCGGGTCGAGGTGATTTCAATGAAGACTCCGTTGGGGAACTTTAGGGACAAATTTGACCCGATCCAAGACTACCTTTAGGTTGACTTTTTACTTGAGTCAACCCAATTGACTAAAAAGGACTATTTGATTAGGCTTGTTTTTGTCCATTCTTTCATTAACATGTGATTAGATATATTCAATTATTTATCTTTGTTGATTTGATGATTGGAAATATTTAGTTTGTATGATTGGATATTTGCGAAAAATGCCCCGGGCACACTTTGTCCCTTTGCACACACTCACGAGCATGCATACTCATATTTGCATCATGTCATGTCTTTATAAACCCAATAGCCAGATCTAAGCTAACCTAGTTCTTTAGGATACGGGGGACGCCCGTGAAAGTTACAACTTCAGTACAGTACCTTCGAGTATGTCAAACTGGAGCACCATGTACTACTTGACCAGGTAAAACTACGATAGTATATCGGTGTTTCGGGCTGAAGTGACCTAAGCTTTGTCCTAACCTACCCTCAATCATATAGTAAACCTAGAACTTAGGTACGGTCCTACTAGGTCACAACTCGTGTAGACATGAGAATGTTCATCTTTGAACCTCAATGCTACATTGTTTGGAGTAGCCACCATTCTTTTTGGGAAATGAGTGTAAATCAGTACTCGAATCGATTTTTTTGAAAGATCATTTTTTTCATAGTATTGTAGTGACTATCATTCTTGGAAAAGGTATGATTTACCTAAAATCTAGGTAAGAGGATTCGATTAGAGAATAGGAAAGGTATTACGCACCCTATTCTCTCCACCTAAGGTGGTTACCTTTTAAATTTGGCCATTTTTTAAAAGAATATCATAATAACAAAAATGCATGAGATGAATGGAGTGGTGTGTGCATATAGTAAGTATGTACCTCTTTGAAAGATGATTTAATGTTAGTGTTGATATAAGAAATATCCTATGGGAGAGAATATTCTATGGAGACAACACACTTTTGCATGACTTGGAAGGTTGGTTTAGGATTTTAGAGAAATTCCATGGATGGAATCCCCTTAGATCTACAACCTTAATGCATGCATGCTTAACTAGAAACTTATTGTTTTAGCCCCATCAAGAGAGCTACACAATTCTTCATTATTGCCAAGCATGTGTGGTGTATGTGAATGGTGTACATTATGATGCATGAGATAAAAGTGGGTAAAGAAAGACTTCAACCTCCATCCTTTCAATCAAATCGCCTCAAGCATTTCATGTTCAAGGTTGAGGTTTAATCTACTCGGGATGAAGGAGGGTTCTCCATTACATCCTAAAGGCTTCTAAAAAGAAAAAAAAGGAGGGATAGAAGAAGAATATGTAAGTTAAAAAATAAAAAAAAAGACTACTATACCCACCTTGTCCCCTTGGAAGTCTTGAATGAACTTGAGCTTGAGATATGAACTTGAGAGTTGAAGAATGTAGTTGAGGGTTAAGAGAATTGAAGATTGAGAGATGAGAGAGTTGAAGGTTGAGAGATGAGTAGAGATTTTGGTAGAGTTTTAGGTTGAGAAATTTGAGAGCATGAATTGTTCATAGAATAGTTTTTAGAGAACTTTTAGGGATAAAGTGGTCTAACCCTAAAATAAAGAGAATGGCCATAAGGTTTAAGTTATTTCTTTTTGGATTTTTTATTTGTATGAGAAAGTAAAAAAATGACATTTGTGAAGAAACTTAAAAAGTATTATTTAATCTTTGGTTTTTTGGTAAATAGTGGTGAGAGAACAAAAATACTTTTAGAAGGGTAAATAAGGGAGTGACATGTGTAACGGTGGAGTGGTAAGTAAAAAAAATAGACCTTGGTTCATTTGTAAATAAATTTCATACGCCCTACCTTTAAAACATATGACATTCTCTACTCTCCCACACTTCACCCCATTATACCCCTAAAATACCCTCCCAACATTTATAAAAACCCCCCTCCTCTTCCTAAAAATGGTTCCCAACTCTCACAAAAAAAATCTCTTACTAAGTCTCACAAACATCACTCAACTCTCTACTTATCTCTTTTCTACTCTCTCACACTAAGCTCAAAAGAGTTACATTCTCATAACTCACCAAGGACTCAACTCAAGAAGACATAAAAGAATAAGAAGAAGGAAGGAGAGAAAAGAAAAGAAAACCTTGAAGCTTCAAGGTGGGTGCAATAAAAATAACCCCCCTCTCTCTCTACCTTCTCCTCCTCCCTCTTCTATCATCCCCTCTTCTCTTCATTTTTGTTTCAAATGGACTTAGGATGAATGGACCTCATCTCTTTCAATGAGATGATCCTATGATCGAGCCGAAAATAAATCCCTACTTAGGGTACAAATGCACGACACATGGCACATTATTTTTCACTTTTAAAAAAAAATCAAAATGACCGAGTTACGTAGAGGTTACCGTCACTTGGCTGGGAGAAAACGGTGCCTAACACCTTCCCTTTTCTCCAACCGAGCCGCTTACCCGAATCCTTAGGTTTGATCAACCCCTTATCTATCGAGAGTCACTAAAATGCCAAAAATGTCATTTTTTGAAAAATATACATCGGGTGACCATTCACACCCACTTACAACATGAATGGTAACGACTCCAATTCTTCGTAGATGTGGCCGTCGTAATGACAAAAACCACGTATCTACAATGATTAAAAACGTCGGATAAATTGAGGAATTTTTTTGTAGAATGTGGCTACCTAAGCACGGGGTCTGACAGGGTTAACCTTTTTGAAACCATTGATTTCATGGCACGGAGCTCGTTTGAAATCTTAAATACCATTTTTTTATGATTTTTGAAAGTGATTGACGTTTTAAACCATGCAATGCAATTTTGAGATATTTTTCCCTTATTGATTCCAAATTTTGAACCTCCCTATTTTTTTATTTATATACTTATTTATTTATTTATTTATTTATTTATTTATTATATTTATTTTTTTAATTAATTTATTAATATTTTTTTTTATTATTATTTTTTATTTTTATTTATTTATTTATTTTTATTTTTTATGTATATATATTGATCCGTTTTCTAAAAACGGTTGTATCCAAATTATCGTTATCCATTTTGATAAAACGGACATTGTAATTTTATTTACATCCATTTTATAAAAATGGATAGTGCAAATTTGTTTCTATCCATTTTCTTAAAACGGACCAGTACCTAATTTTAAAACATAAAAAAAAAAAATGCGGGTCCCCTCACTTCATCTTCTTCACTTGACGCTTTGGTTTTCTCCTTCTTTTCCCTTTGATTCTCTTGTTCTCTTGCCCCTTTTTTTCCATCTCGTTCGATCTTGAGATTTGGGCACACTCGGGATTGGTTAGGGTTATTCAATCGTGGATAGAAGTACTTTTCTCCTTCACGTTTGGACTAAGGTTCGTTGGGTGGATCGAGGCGAAAGTAAGATTTGACGCTTGAGTAGGTAAGTTCTTCTGGACATCACTCCTTTAATTTTTCTTACTTTGATTGCGCCTGAATGCCCCTTGAATTCCATGACCTTGAATGTAGAGTAACTACTCAATTTGAATTCACCCGATCTCTCCTTGAATTTTCTTTTATCATGTGTGAATTACTCAATCCCATCCACTTTTAAATTTCAGTTTGCGAATTATGAATTAAATCGTGTAATTTTATTCATTAAGTCCACTGTGAATTTTAGTCATGCGTGAATTATGACCTTGGTTTATTTATGGCATGACTCCGGCTTTCCTTGTGGAGCACCGTGGTATGATAGGGTGTAGATACAGGTGAGAAAGGTTGGATTGGGTTTGAGAATGGGTATTGGATGGTTGGTCGGACTGGGTAGTGGGATGACTGGCTTGGGTTGTAGGTATTTGTAGAGGGCACTCAAGATTTAGGATCGTTGGTTTATGCACGTTTAGGTAGTATTTTAATGGTTTCGAGATGCGTTACTGGCTTGGGACGTAGGTTTGGATGGGCTGCATGATAGGTCCGTGGTCATGATTGCTTGGGGTAGGTTAGGCTGGCATTGAGCCGTGGGTCTAAGTTGGATAGGCATTAGACAAGTCTATTGGGTTCTTGAGGCCGGGGTTAAACTTGGAATTAAGGTTAGGGGTTTCGATAGACTCGAACTTGAAAGGTTTAGGTTGGTCAAGGGGGTCAGGTAAATGATAGATGTGGCTCCTTGATTTTTTGACACTTCCTTAGTTTCGCCCATTGTGATTATTAGGTGCCTTATGCTTTTGTAGATGGGGAGACCACGGAAGATCAGAGTTGTTGCCCCTTCTTCGGACGAGGAGGAGGGGGTCAGGCCATTTCCTAAGTCCCGATTCGCTCTGGGTTCTAGTTTAGCATTGGCTAGGAGGTCGTCTTATCTTCGACAGATGCCTGATCCTTCATTTAGTGATGTTGTTGATTCTTCATCGGGTAGTCGTACTGCTACTGAGGAGGGTACGGATGTGAATGCTTCGGAGCCGAGGTTTGCCGATCGAGGTAGGGGTGTCTGGGGTAGGGCTGGTGATCAGGTGCATGATACATCACTTCTGCGTGGATTGGGTCGTCACTTGTCCATGTACGTACGTATGGACGTTCTTACCCCTTACTCTGGGGCCAGCTTCAGGGGCCTTTGGCATGTGTTTTCTTATACTATTGCTCATTTTTCTGATGATATTTGGACGCAGTTCGCCACCATGGGGCTTGATCACTTCTTGCATATTCCTCATTTTCGAACTAATCGTCCTCTGTTCCTTGCGATGATGGAGTGATGGTTTCCATCGACACATACTTTCCATATGCCAGAGGTTGAGATTGGCATTCGTCCATCTGATTTTGTGGCAATTACTAGTATTGCCATGGAGGGTAACCCTGTTGTTTTGGAGGCCCAGTCTATTGACGACATGAGAGCCTTACTTGGCCTTAGGATAGTCCCTACCTGGATGATAGGGAAACATGGTCATATTAGTACGGAGATCCTCATGGGGTTGCTTCTTGTCGAGGGGGACGGGCAATGTCCACCCCTACATCGAGAGAGTGTTGCTCGTTTCGACAACCAAGACTTTGACGTCATCTTTCGTATTTGTTTTCTTCTCTTGCTTGGGAGTTGTTTTTTCCTAGAGGATGATTCTACCGTTTCTACTGTCTTCCTATCCACCATGCGCTATATTGACCGTATTGGAGACCTTGATTGGGGTAGTCTTATCTATGGGACCATCATTAGAAGCATTGATCAGGTTGTTAAGGGCATCATGGCTCCTCGAGGTGGTGAGATCTCCACTCGATTTTTTCGACATTTCATCGAGGTGTGTTAGCTCCATTTTTCTTGCTCATTGCTCTATATTTCTCCTTAAAATGTTAATCTTGTGGTTTCGAATTTCTGTTTCAACAATTTCTGCATGTGCACTTCCCCTTTTATTTTCCTACTCAATGCCATCCTGATGATGGCTATCCCCTTGGTGCCTTTTGGGCGACCCGGGATGTACGGGCCATTCGGAGCAGTCCTCGTAGTGCTCGAGCTCACATTGATCGTAGTTGCCTTGAGGATGAAAGTTTGTGTAATCTACGTTACCTTAGTCCTTTCATATTATTTTGAGTACCAATGATCTGACGTTTCCCTTCCACAGGTGTTCTCTGTGACCCTCAGGGACCTACCTCGCACTATTAGAAAGTGGCGAGAGGTGCCGAACACCTATAGGCATAATCTATCCAGACAACTCTATCCTTGTTTCATTGGGGACCTTCGATACACCTACTACCTTGGGGAGCGCTTGTATTTTCCGCATGATCGTACCTTGCATATCCTTTTTGTCCACCTTCTCCTATGTCATTGATCATGGCCTTCGAGGAGTATGCTGCTAAGGCGGGAGGTGTGGATATTGCTGGCCTAGTGATCGATGGTGACTATCGTGCCTAGTTTTGAGAGGCTTCAATTGGCTGTCTGATGCCTGCCATGTCAGTCCATGCCGGAGTGACAGAGATTGGAGGTGTTTCGATTCGAGAGCATGCTGACACGGTGCCCATTTTGTTGTCTTTTGTACGTTCATTGTTTATCGAGAATTACTTGCTGATTGAGTTCTCTTGGCATGTCTTTGTTTCAGGCTGATGATCTGCATCGACTACGTGCGGGCTATGACATTATTGAGGCCTAGGCGGGTCGGGCCGTTGAGATGGAGAATCGATGGTGGGATGCTCAGTTAGAGGTAGAGTCTCAGACTACTCTTGTCCGAGAGCAGGCTATTCGTATCAAAGAACAGACCGATCATATACATGAGCTGGAGTTGGAGGCGGCTATGAGGGAGTCATGGATGCAAGCAGAGATGGTATAACTCTCTTCATATTACTCTTTGCTTTACTAGTACTTTTTATATCCTGCCTTTAACATGTTTCTTTTCTTATGGATGTTTCAACATTATTATTGTCGTCAAGATGGTACGAATACATTGGCTCGCCCTCCTACTCCTCCACGGGTAAGATCTTTTATTACTTTAGCTTCTTGTGGTCATCTGTTGCTTTTGGTGCCTAATCAAGACTTGTTTCTTAGGATTCTACTTTTGTGGAGCCTTTCGCCCCTGTTGCTAGTGTCTCAGAGACAAGTCTCGATTCTGATCTCCCGTTGGCATTTGACACATTTTTCCTTGATTCGACTGGGCGGTTGCGAGCGCATCCTGAGGGTGTACCATCAGCTACTGAGACAGATTCGGGGATGTCTATTTTGGGTTCACTAGCTGAGAAAACTTCGGGTGTGGCTCCAGAGACTTCGTCAGCTCCACCAACACTGTAGATGATACGCATATTTGATCACATTGTACACCCGTTAGCCGATTGATGTATTATCTGTCTTTCTCCGTAGAGTCTTGTATCTTTTGTATCCACCTGTTATGAAAACATGTGAGATTTTATATATATACATACACATACATTTATGATGGTTCATTGTTCTTCACTCCTTAATTATGAAAACTTCTTGCATTTATTCGTTGGATTTCGATTTTCAATTTTATCCTATTAGAGGGGCTGAAGTAAAAGGTTTCAAACTGGTTCGTTTCTACAAAATGGATTGGTTATATTTATCCTGCATCTGTTTTATAAAAACGGATGATACCAAATATTAGTAAACCGTTTTTATGAAACGGACATGTTAAAGTTTTTCTCAGAGCCGTTTAACGAAAACAGATTTGATCATACACTATCGAATCCGTTTTCGAAAAATGGATTGGTCATACAATGTCGAATCCCTTTTCTAAAAACGGACTGGTCATACAATGTCGAATCCATTTCCTAAAAACAGACTAGTCATACAATGTCTAATCCGTTTTATGGAAACAGATAGTTCAACGTTTCTCAGATCCGTTTGGTAAAAACGGACCAGTACTCGCAACCTTTCTTCCAACACCCCTTATGCCTTAGGTTTGTGATTTTGTCTTCTTCCCTCTTGGGATTGACTGTAGAGCCCACGAATCTGCAACAACAAGCTTGCTTAGCTTTCTCTTCCCCCAAGGTCTCCTTTCCAAGTACTATGGAGGTAGGTCCCACTCTTCCACATTTAAGAAGATATTCTATTGTAGATTCTTACTTGAGACAATGGTTGGAATCTATGTCTAATGAAGACCAACTCCAATGGGATTCTAATAAGTTAAGATTCACTCTTTCCTTACCAATGGTCCCTTTGCAATGGGGTCTTATTGAGGCCTACTATACTTGCGATGGGATGTTGGGACCTTAACTTGTTTCGTTTTAGTGAGCATGAAATGACCCCTACTATAGAAGAGATTGAGTTGATTTTGGGTCTTTCCTTTTCAGGTATGGTGGTGGTTCCACCTCTTAGATAGGGATATAAGGGGGAGGCATCAAATTTCTTAGGGATTAATAAGAAATTTTTGAAAACCACGGATGGTGAGTCAACTTTGTTGAGAATATCCAAGTCTTTTCTCCTTGAGTGTCTCTTGGAGCATGACAAACCGTTGCTTCGATTTAATGCTTTGACCCTCATGGTGGTTGGTCAATTGCTATTTCCTGGTGAAGGTGAATTCGTGGACCTCTCCCTCATCAGGTGATACAACAAATCCGTCAGGGGCGCCGAGTGGCCCCTATGCTTTTAGGCAAGATATTTCGTGGGTGTGCCCCTCTCTTGTAGGTAAATTGAGTTATGTAAATTGAGTTATGTGAATCAGCTTGATTATCTATCTTCCTCATTTTAAGATTATGCGATTAGAATACTCCCTTTTCTTGCAACTTTGGTTTATGGATCATATGTCCTCCATGGAAGTGATTCATCGTCCCTTCTATGTGCACGCTAATTTGGTGTGCATGATGGCGAGACGAGAGCTTCCCATGTTTTCTGGTGGGAAAGAAGGGTGGCATTCTTTTTTGTGCAATCTTGGAGACGAGGCTGTGAGTTGGGTCGGGGCTTTCCAACCGAAGGGTTCCCCCATGATTGCTTTTGACGGGACTCGTTTCCATGTTTTGATAGGCCTGCATGGGGCCACCCAGTATCTTCCCCTTCTTGTTTTTCGTTAATTTGGGTATGACCAGGACATACTCATCCCTGAGGACTTTAGTGAGTTGGTTGGCCCTTTAAAATATTCTTCCACTGCACTTTTGAGTCAATTGATGAAAGAATGGTCTCGACTAGAAGTCTTGGATTATCCCATCTATGCAAGCCACTCTTTTTTGACTTACATTCATTGGATTCCAGAACTCATTTCGGGCCAAATGGTGGTATCACTTGTGCCCCACGCGTGTCATGGTGCTTCTCGTTTCATCGATTATCATGATCGGATAGAGGAGATTCAAGCAGATCATCGCCGTATTTGAGCTATTTGGCTCAAGTCCGAGAGGGATATGCAAGCTGAGATTGCCCAATGATTGTCCGAGCTCAAAGTTCTGAACACTAGAGGTGAGGTGCCTATGCTCCGAGTTGAAATCACTGATTTGAGATAGCACCTTGCCTCAAGGTTACATGCTGATATGATTGTTGAATACTTAATGAGTCGTCATGCTTCCGATGCGGAGAGAATCATCATTGACCAAGTTGCTCAGATCAAAGCCTTAGTGGATGGACTTGATGCCTATTATGCTTCTTTCGGGAGTGTATGAGTGGTTCCTTGCCCGTTATTTCTTATTGTACCCTGCTTTTAACGAGAATGATGTAGCACTATTTGAAATAACTGAAATAGGTTTTTTACGTATTGGCTTCAGATATATCTACTATTTCGAAAACTCTTGATTTTGAGAAAAGTCCTAGATTCTTTGTCATAGGCCAAAAATAGTAATTTTGATGATGCATTTTTTTTTTGTTTCAGGTTATTAAAAGATTGTCTTTGTCGAATAATCTGTGACAAATTAGTGTTTGACGACTCTAAACATTAACGATCATGGTGCATTTGCCAAATACCGATGATACAAGTGTCAACTAATCCTCAACATTTTCGGAGTCATCCCCAAGACTGATGATTTTGACTGAGTTATCTTAATTACGTCTGTTGGAACTTTGAGGACTTCGAGATTTTTACTCTTACGGGCCAGGAGTTATTTTTTTGATTGATTTATTTATTTATTTATTTATTTATTTATTTTGTTTTTATTTATTTTTTATTTTTTATTTTTTTTATATTCCTATTTTGCCCATGGCGCTAGTTACGATTTTCACCAGACCCAATTTCTACAATTTTGCGCATCGACGCCCTTTTTGGGTTTTCATCTTGCCAATGGTTTTGATCTTGCTATAGATTGATTTTTTTACTCACAACGCCCTTACGGATTTTCACCATGCCCTTTCAGTCTATACTTTCTTTATAGATTTTCACTTTGAATACTTTCTTGATTTCGTTGTGCCCCTTGTGGCTTGGTGACTCAAGTTGAGTTGCGAGATCGAGATCGAACACTCTACTCTTCTAGTGGCATTTTTTCTTGAGTTACAGATCTGGACTCCCCTCTCGAGTTCCTTTGACGATTTTCATGGTGCGTTGACTCAAGTTGAGCTTCAAGATCACTCTACACTTCAAGTCTCTCTATTTTTTTTCAAATATTTGACCTGACGTCCCCTCTCGGGTCTTCCAACGACTTTGGTGGCTTGAAATTCGAGTTAAGTAGCAAAATCAACTATACCCTAACGATGTTTTTCATGACATGCTTCCACCGTGATTGAGTTGCCTTGAACGATTCCTTGATCTGAGAGGACTTTAAATAGGACGAAACGTAGGCTTAGGCTATGGTTGCGAAAGGATAAGAAAAATTGAATATGGATTTATTGAGGGATAGAATGGACACGAGGTTTGTCTATTTTTGTTCTGAAAGTATGATCTATGACTCCTCCCCAAGTCTCATGAACTCGTTTAAGCGGGAGATTTAGGTCAAGCTTGGGATCAAGTATTCGAGATTTTTGACCTTTTGATTTTTTTATATTTTTAGCCATTCACAGTTTATCCTCATGCGGGCCAGGAGTATACTTTGGTACTTTTGTTAAGACTTTTGATTGATTTTTTTTTTTGGAGGTGACTTGCCCCGGTCCTAGGTTAAGAAATGAACGTGATAGCTTAAAAAGGGTTATCTAAGGGTAGATAATTGTTCAGGTAGTAGAAATATGGCCTCTCTTCATTTCAAAGAATGTCTTTAGGCGTAATATTTTTTAACGGTGTTAGCATTGATTGGTTGCGGAAAGACTTCCCCGTCCATCTCTGTGAGAATTAGCGCCCCTCTGGACAGTACCTTTTGGACAACGAATGGCCCCTCGTAATTCGGGTGAAATTTTCCTCTCGCATCTTCTTGTATGGGTAAAATCTTCTTCAGAACTAGGTCTCTTTGTGAGAACTCTCAAGGTCGAACCTTGTTGTTATAAGCTCGTGTTATTCTCCGTTGATAAGTTTGCCTATGACAGATTGTCGAAAGTCGTTTCTCCTCTACTAAGTTTAACTGGTCGAATCGAGCTTGGATCCATTCTACCTCATCTAATTCAACTTCTTTTAAGATCCGAAGAGAGGGAATCTCGACCTCAACAGGCAAAACTACTTCCATTCCAATTAACCAATGAATAAGGTGTTACCCTAGTTGAAGTTCGGATTGATGTTAGATAAGCATGTAGAGCGAAGGGTAACATTTCATGCAAATCCTTGTAAGTAACAACCATTTTCTCGATGATCTTCTTGATATTTTTGTTTGCAACTTCAATTGCTCCATTCATTTTTGGTCTGTAAATGACTGAGTTGTGATGGGTGATCTGAAAATCCTTGCACATCTTAGACATGTTTTTGTTCTTGAGATTTTTGGCGTTATTGGTTACTATTTTGCTTGGGAGGCCATACCGACATATGATGTTGCTCTTCACAAACTTCAAGACATTGCCCCTTGTAACATTGGCGTAGGACGTGGCTTCTACCCATTTTGTAAAGTATTCGATGGCAACTAAGATGAAGCAATGCCCATTGGAAGCTTGAGGATTGATCTAACCGATGACATCCATGCCCCAGAGTGAGAAGGGCCAGGGAGAAGTCATATTGTGTAATTCTGAAGGTGGCGCATTGATCTTCTTGGCATAGATTTGACACAAATGACACTTCCGAACATGTTGGTACCCGTCACTCTCCATGGTCATCCAGTAGTAATCCATTCTCATTATCTTCTTTGCGGGCATGTGTCCATTCTTGTGAGGTCCACAGATTCCACTATGTACTTTTTGGATCAGACGTTGAGCTTCTGTTTCTGTTACACACTTGAGGAGGACCTCGTGGTGCAACTTTTTGTATAAGACTCCACTACTCAAGAAGAATTGTCCTACTAATCTTTGAATAGTCTTTCGGTTGGTTGTTGTAGCATCGGGTGGGAAAGTTTGATCCTCTAAGAATGTCTTGATGTCTGCATACCATGATTTTTCCTCAGGCTCTTCAATTTCTACTGGCAGACAATATGCTGGTTCATCTTGAATACTAATCTCAAGAGGGTCGACGATGGTATCTTCAAAAATACTGTTCATTGAAGAAATAGTGGCTAGTGCATCTGCAAATTGGTTCTTAGCCCTCGGCATATAAGTGAATGAGGTTCGAGTGAAGTTTGAACTTAGATCCTCGAGATACTTATGATAAGCAACTAGCCTCTGCTCTCGAGTCTTTCATTCTCCCATTGTCTAGTAGACTACCAAACTTGAGTCTACAAATACATCTATTTCATCTACTTCGAGGTTGATCGTTGCTTTCAACCCCACAATGTATGCTTCGTATTCGATTTCATTATTGGAACACTAAAACCTTAATCTGACTGCAATGGGAATATGCGTTCCATCTGACTTAACCAAGACCGCCCCAATTCCATTTCCCTTTTAGTTTACTACTCCATCGAAGTATATTTTCCAACTAGATTCTTCATCGTCTCTCTTGGCTTCAGTAAACAAAATGGCTTCATCAGGACAATTTGTCTTTAGTGGCTCATAGTCGAGCAGAGGGTGTTCTACTAAGTAGTCAGCAATGGCTTGTCCTTTAATGACTTTTTGAGTAACATAGGTGATATCGAACTCCAATAAAAGTAGTTGCCATTTCACAGTGAGTCCCGTGAGTGCTGATTTCTCAAAGAGATACTTCAAAGAATCCATTCAAGCAATGAGCATAGTCGAATAACTAAGCAAGTAATGGCGTAGTCATTGTGATGACCAATTAAGGGCACAACATGTCTTCTTAAGAGTCGAATAGTTCACCTCGTAACTTGTGCACTTTTTGCTTATGTAAATAGATAGCTCGCTCTTTTCAACCAGTTTCATCATGTTGCCCTAGTATACAGCCCATGGAGTTCTCTTGCACGGAGATATACATCAGTAGAGGTCGACCTGGTGTAGGTGGAACCAAGATTGGTTGATTAAGCAGGTATCTCTTAATCTTGTCGAAAGCTTCTTAACAGTCTTCATTCCATTCTTTTGGCTCATTCTTCTTCACTAGTTTAAATACTAGCTCACAGATCAACGTTAGTTGTACGATGAACCTACTAATGTACTGAATTCTCCCTTGGAATCCCCTGATTTCTTTTTCTGATTTGGGTGCCTCCATATTTATAATGTACTTCGTTTTAGCTGGATCGATTTCGATGCCTCTTCTACCAACAATGAATCCCAATAGTTTTCCTGATGTAGCCCCAAATACACACTTTGCCGGATTAAGTCTTAAACTGTACTTCCTTAATTGATCAAATAGTTTCTTCAAGTTTACCAGATGATCCTTGTCGAGATTTGATTTAGCTATCATGTCGTCCACGTATACTTCTATTTCCTTGTGAATTATATCGTGGAATAAAGCTGTAATGGCTCATTGATATGTTACCCCAGCATTCTTGAGACCAAATGGCATGACCTTATAGTGAAAGGTACCCCAAGGTGTGATGAACGCAGTCTTTCTTGGTCCTTTTCAGCCATTTTATTTTGTTATAACCTGAGAATTCATCCATGAATGAAAACATACCGTGTCCAGCTGTAGTATCGACTAAGGTGTCGATGTGTGGTAACAAAATATTGTCCTTAGGGCTGGCCTTGTTAAGATCTCAGTAGTCTACACACATTCGTACTTTTCCACCCTTCTTTGGTACAAGAATGACGTTAGCAAGCCACTCAGGATAGGTGGATATTACGAGAAACCTTGCTTGGAACTGCTTCATTACTTCATCCTTGACCTTAAGCATCCACTCTGGTTTCAACCTTCGTAGTTTCTGCTTGACTGGCTTGCTTCCCAATTTGATAGGTAACTTGTGAACGATCAGATCTGTGTCTAACCCAGGCATGTCTTGATAGGACCATGCAAATACATCTTAGTACCATTGTAAGAACTTTGTCATTTTCTCTTTCTACTCAATCGTCAATAGGGCTTCGATTTTGACAATCTGCGGGTCATTTTCGGTGCCTAGGTTTACTGAGTTTGTATCCTCTATAATTGGCTGAACACCATTCTCGTGACGTTCTATGAGTTCTTTGATTTCTTTTGGAGGATACTCAACCTCTTCCTCTGACTCTTCTTCGATCCCCATGAGATTAAAGTCAAGTTCGAGGTCAAAGTCGTATTCATCTCTTTCATATTTTTCTTTGTCACAAAATTCATTAAACTGAGGAAATTCTTTGAAAACCTTTGGTATTTTGAAGATTTTTTATTTTTTTGAATTTTAAAAAATATTTGATTTTTTTGAATTTTGCAGAGTTTTCGATTTTTTTGAATTAGAAAGATTTTTTATTTGTTTGGATTTTGCAGACTATCTGTATGCCTGAAACAAGATAAAGAAAAATCATGCAAATTCCTTAGCGACGAAGGTGAGCCCCCAAAACAGTTTTGCTCTGAGGGCGAGGGCTCATTATGGTCATCAGACAAACGAGATTTTGCTAATGGCATTTTTTTTAGAGGCCGTAGGGATTCTGGACCCCGTTGCGGCCTCGTATGTGATTGGGTAGTCCTACCAGTTTTTGAAAACTTGACTTTCTTCTGTAGGGTAGATAAGTCGGGAAAGTGGTTCCATTGATGGTTCAAATATAACCATCACTTTCGAATGACTCTTGTCAAGTCTGGATACAGGCATTTGTAAGGTGGGTGGAATTATGATAGATCCCCAATCGATTTGAAAGGGAACAATGGTTCTTCTTCTTCGCATAGTGCAACTTCCGCCTTAGCGTGCTCTCTTTCTTCTTTTTGACATTCTTCGGAATTCCCTCCGAATAAGATGTCCATGCCATCTGTAAAGGAATGCAGGGACTCAAAGAATAAGTCTTCTTGCAATTGGACGGACTCGATACTTACTACATTTGATTCTCCTGTGTGTTTGGTCGGTAGTAACTCTAACAGATCATCTAGCCTCTTCAACGATTCGTGGGAAACTGACGTTGAAGTGTGGTACTTTGCCCAAATTCCACACGTTAGGCTCACAGTTTTGTCTTCATGCAAGGCAGAGCTCCTTTTTATCATTTATGTCGGAGATGTCCTTCTTTGTAGGCCTAAATCTGAGACCAAAGTAATAAGTATGTTTTTGTGTATTGATTAAAAGTAGACCTTGGTTCATTTGTAAATAACACAATGGGAGAACTCCATGTATGTACTTGAAGATTCCCACCTTTTGAGGGTATGATTGGAAGTTCTCTCAACTTTATGAATTATTACCAAAGATCAAAGTATAATTTTGGTTTGACCACACCTTTTGAGAAGGGCATTCTTGAATTTTCACAAGAGAGAATTGACTCTCCAATTAGATGATGCATGGGTATTGGGGGATTATGAGAGATCAACATGTGTCATCTTTTGAAGGGGTGTGAGAGAATGGGCTTGGAATGGACTTGGTATTGGGCTTAGGTGATGGGCTTGAGTTATGGGCTATGGACTTTAAGAGTGGGCTAAAATAATGGACTTGAATTTGGGTTAGAACTTTGTCTTGGGTTTAGGTTGGATTAGGAAATGGACCTTGGTTATGGTATGGGTGATGGAATGGTGAATGGAGAGCGGTTATGGATTCAGATTGGGTCGTAGAGGGGGTATGGAATTAGACTGGGTTAGGGACAAGGTTGAGCATGCAAATTATGTGATATGATGCATATATGTATGTATGCATGAAAATGATGCCACGTGGCAATGAGGGTCCATCAATGAGCTTGAGTTTTATTTCGAAATCAATTCGAGAAAATTTGGATCTTCCTAACGGGTTCGTGCAAATTGGGGTGTCTACAACTGCCCCTCTTTGTAGGAGTTGCTTGCAAAGAACTGCAAGAATAAATTAGACCATTTATTTGCATGATTCCGAAGTAATTTACTGCATGACGAAAAAACGTCAGATGGATTGAAGATTTTTGTAAGATGTGGCTACCCAAGCACGAGGTCTGATAGGGTTAGCCTTTTTGAAACTCTTGACTTAGCGGCACGGAGCTCGTTTGAAGTCTTGGATTGATTTTTGATGAGTTTTGGAAAATGATTAATGTTTTAAACCATGTAACTTTGAAATATTCCTCTTTTCCCTTGTTGATTCTAAGCTTGAAACTCTTCCTTTTTGGATTATTATTATTTTTTATTTTTTATTATTTATTGTGGATTATTAATTATTTTTTTTATTTTTTTATTATTTATTATTTATTATTTATTTTTATTTTTTTTATTTCATCATTTTTGCCTCAGGCGCTAGTTACGATTTTCACCAGACCCAGTTTCCATATTTTTGCGCATCGACGCCCTTTTCGGGTTTTCATCGTGCCGGTGGTATTGATCTTGCCTTAGACTGATTTTTTTACTCACAGTGCCCTTGCGGATTTTCACCATGCCCTTTCAGTCTATGCTTACTTTATAGATTTTTACTTTGAATACCTTCTCGGTTTCTCTGTGCCCATGTGGCTTGGTGACTCAAGTTGAGTTGCGAGATCGAATACTCTACTCTTCTAGTGGCGCTATCTAGACTTCCCTCTCGAGTTCCTCCGATGATTTTCATGGTGCGGTGATTCAAGTTGAGCTTCGAGATCAATGACTCTACACTTCAAGTCACTCTTTTTTTCAAATATTTGACCTGACCTCCCCTCTCGGGTTTTCCAACGACTTTGGCGGCTTGAAATCGAGTTAAGTAGCAAAATCAACTATACCCTGACGATGTTTTTCATGATATGCTTCCTCCTTAATCGAGTTACCTTGAGTCATTTCTTGATCTGAGAGGATTTTAAATAGGATGAAATGTAGGCTTATGCTAGGGGTTGTGAAAGGATGTAAGGAAGGCTGAGTTTGGATTTATTGAGAGGTAGATTGGACACGGGATTTGTCTATTTTTGTTTTGAAAATATGATCTATGTCTCCTCCAATCGTAACACGAACTTGTTTAGGTAGGAGATTTGGGTCGAGCTTCAGATCAGACATTCGAGGTTTTTGATTTTTTTGATTTTTTTGTACTTTTTAGCCGTTCACAGTTTATCCTCATGCGGGCCAGGAGTATACTTTGGTACTTTTGTTTTGACTTTTGATTTTTTTTTTTTAATTTCTTTGATAGCGGTGACTTGTCCAGGTCCTAGGTTAATAAATAAATGTGATGGATCAAAAAGGGTTAACTAAGGGTAGATAGTTGTTCAGGTAATAGAAAGATAGACTCTCTTCATTTTAAAGGATGACTTCACATGTAATATTTTTTAACGGTGTCAGCATTGATCGGTTATGGAAAAACTTTCCCGTCCATCTCTATGAGAATCAACGCTGCTCTGGATAGTACCTTTTGGACGACGAATGGCCCCTCATAATTTGGGTGAAACTTTCCTCTCGCATATTCTTGTATTGGTAGAATTTTCTTCAGAACTAAGTCTCCGGGTACAAACTTTTGAGGTTGAACCTTCTTGTTATAAGTACGTGCTATTCTTCGTTGATACGTTTGATTGTGACAAATTGTCGAAAGACGTTTCTCTTCTATTAAGTTCAACTGATCAAATCGGGCTTGGACCCATTCTACCTCATCTAAGGCTGCATCCATTCCGTAAACCAATGAGTAAGGTGTTGCCCCAGTCGAGGTTCGGCTTGACGTTCGATAAGCATGTAGAGCGAAGGGTAACATCTCATGCCAATCCTTATAAGTAACGACCATTTTTTCGATGATCTTCTTGATATTTTTGTTGGCGGCTTCGACTGCTCCATTCATCTTTGGTCTATAAATGACTAAGTTGTGATGGATGATCTGAAAATCCTTACACATCTTGGACATATATTTGTTCTTGAGATTCTTGGCGTTATCAGTTACTATTCCGCTTGGAAGGCCGTATCAACATATGATGTTGTTCTTTACAAACTTCAAGACATTGCCCCTTGTAACATTGGTGCAAGATGTTGCTTCCACCCATTTTGTAAAGTAGTCGATGGCGACCAAGATGAAGCGATGCCCATTGGAAGCTTGAGGATTGATCTGCTTGATGACATCCATGCCCTAGAGTGAGAAGGGCCAGGGAGAAGTCATATTATGTAATTCTGAAGGTGGCGTATTGATTTTGTTGGCATAGATTTGATACAAGTGACACTTTTGAACATGTTGATACCCGTTATGTTTATTTGATACACTTTTGAACAACTTCGAGGTCAATCACTGCTTTTAACCTCACAACGCATGCTTCATACTCGACTTCGTTGTTCGAACATTGGAACCTTAGTCTGATCGCAATGGGGATATGAGTCCCATCTGGCTTAACCAAAACTGCCCCAATTCCGTTTCCCTTTTGATTTACTGCTCTGTCGAAGTACATTTTCCAATTAGATTCTTCATCGTCACTCTTGGTTTCAGCAAACAAAATGGCTTCATCAGGAAAATTTGTCTTTAATGGGTCATAGTCGGGCAGAGGGTGTTCCACTAAGTGGTCAGCAATGGCTTGTCCTTTGATGACTTTTTGAGTGACATAAGTGATATCGAACTCAGATAATAGTAGTTGCCACTTCACAGTGCGTCTTGTGAGTGTCGGTTTCTCAAAGATATACTTCAAAGGATCTATTCGAGCAATGAGCATTGTTGAGTAACTGAGCAAGTAGTAGCGTAACCGTTGTGAGGTCCAGACAAGAGCACAACATGTCTTTTCAAGAGTCGAATAGTTCACTTCATAACTTGTGAACTTCTTGCTGAGGTAGTAGATGGCTCGCTCTTTTCGACCAGTTTTATCATGTTGCCCCAGTACACAGTCCATGAATTTTCTTGCACAGAGAGATACATCAGTAGAGGTTGACCCGGTGTAGGTGGAACTAAGACTGGTGGATTAAGCAGGTATCTCTTAATCTTTTCGAAAGCTTCTTGATAGTCTTCATTCCATTCTTTCGGCTCATTCTTCTTCAATAATTTAAATACTGGTTCACAGATCGGTGTTAGTTATGCGATGAACAGACTAATGTACTGAATCCTTCTTAGGAATCCCCTGATTTCTTTCTCTGATTTGGGTGACTCCATATTTATAATGTACTTTGTTTTGGCCAGATTGATTTCGATGTCTCTTCTATTGACAATGAACCCCAATAGTTTTTCCAACGTTGCCCCAAATACACTATTTGCCAGATTAAATCTTAAGCTGTACTTTCTTAATCGGTCAAACAGTTTCTTCAAGTTTACTAGATGATCCTTGTTGAGATTTGATTTAGCTATCATGTCGTGCACATATATCTCTATCTCCTTGTGGATCATGCCATGAAATAAGGCAGTCATGGCTCGTTAGTAAGTTGCCCCAACATTCTTGAGACCGAATGGCATAACCTTATAGTGAAAGGTACCCCATGGTGTAATGAATGCAGTCTTCTCTTGATCTTTTTCCACCATTTTGATTTGATTGTAACCCGAGTAGCCGTCCATGAAGGAGAACATACCGTGCCCTGCTGTATTATCGACCAAAGTGTCGATGTGTGATAACGGAAAGTCATCTTTAGGACTGGCTCTATTTAAAACCTGGTAGTCTACACACATGCGTACTTTTCCATCCTTCTTTGGCACAGGAACGACGTTAGCGAGCCACTAAGGGTAGGTGGATACTGCGAGAAACCCTACTGGGAACTACTTTATTACTTCGTCCTTGACTTTAAGTGTCCACTCTAGTTTCAACCTTTATAATTTCTACTTGACTGGCTTACTTCCTGATCTGATAGGTAACTTGTGGATGACTAGATCTGTGTCTAACCCGGGCATATCTTGATAGGACCATGCGAAGATATCTTGGTACTGTTGTAAAAACTTTGTCATCTCTTCTTTCTGTTCAATTGTCAATAGGACCCCGATCTTAACGATGCGTGGGTCATCTTCGGTGCCTAGGTTCCCTGAGTTTGTATCCTCTATATTTGGCTGAACACCCTTCTCGTGACGTTCAATGAGTTCTTTGATTTCTTTTGGAGGATATTCAACCTCTTCCTCTGATTCTTTTCGATTCCCATGAGATCAAAGTCGAGCTCGAGGTCAAAGTTGTATTCATCTCTTTCATACTTTGTTTTCTCACAGGATTCATTCAACAAAGAAAATTCTTTGAAAACCTTTGGTATTTTGAAGATTTCTGATTTTTTTTGAATTTTTGAAGATATTTGATTTTTTTGAATTTTGTAGAGTTTTTGATTTTTTTGAATTTTGAAAGATTTTTTATTTTTTTGAATTGTGCGGATTATCTATATGCCTCAAACAAGATAAAGAACAATCATGCAAATTCATTAGCTATGACGGTGAGCCCCCAAAACAGTCTTACTCTGAGGACGAGGGCTCATTACAGTCCTTGGGCAAATGAGATTCTATTAATGGCATATTTTTTGTAGGCCATAGGGATTCTGGATCCCATAGCGGGCCTCGTAAGTGATTGGGTACTCCTCCCAATTTTTAAGGACTTGCCCCTCCTTTGTAGGGTAGATAGGTCGGGAAAGTGGCTCCCTTGATGACTCCGATATGACCATCACTTTCAGGTGACTGTTGTTAGATCCGGGTACAGACACCTGAAGGGTAGGTGGAATTACAACAGATCCCCAATCGATTTGAAAGGGGATCAGTGATTTTTCTTCTTCGCACATTACTTTCTTTCTTCTTTTTGACTTCCTTTGAAATCCCCTCTGAACAAGATGTCCATGCCATCTGTAAAGGAATGTAGGGACTCAACGAATGAGCCTTCTTGTGATTGAACGGGCTCGATACTTACAAACTTGGTTCTCCTATGTGGTTTGTTGACAATGGCCTTGACAGATCATCTGGCCTTTTTTGTGATCGTGGGAAGCTGACGCTGATGTGTGGTACCTTTCCTAAGTTTCACACATTAGGCTCTCGATTCTGTTTTCGTGCAAGTCGGAGCTCCCTCTTCTTATCATTCATGTCAGAGATGTCCTTCCTTGTAGGCTTGAATTCAAGACTAAAATAGGGAGTTTGTTTTTGCGTGTTGATCAAAGTGGCCCTACCTTTTCCTTTAGGCCCTAGCCTTTGTTTCGGACGATACCCTACCTTTTTCATTATTCGACCGATCATCATATTTGCTTTTGATAATTCTACTTTTGTCTTCTCATTTCCCCTTGGGATATGGTTGACAGATGTGAACTGGAAAGCATGATATCCCTCTTTGTCCCTAGTCATTTCCACATCTATATAAGGTACATCTGGCGATCGATTGACGGGTATAAGATTCTCGACGAAGACGGAGATCACCCTTTGTCCCATAATGAATTTGACCGATGTAAGGAAGAAGGAACTACTCCGACGATGTGAATCTAAGGTCTTCTTAGGAGGAGATTAATGCCGAGGGTATGTCTAAGATCTCGAATGTTACTTCAAATGTGCATGATCCGATGGTAACAAGAAGATCCAGTTCCGCTAGCGACTCAGTTTTTCTACTGTCAAAAGCTCTGACGGTCCTCTTAGTCGGCCTGAGGTGAGACAAATCTGCATTTAGCTTGTGTAGAGTTTGTAGAAGACGGACATTTAGAGCCGAGGCAATGTTGATCAATACTCTAGCTACCATCATACCTTGGCATATTATTGCGATGTGTAATGGCTCAATGTGACCACGCTCCCCATTGATAAATTCATCTTTTGTGAAAGTGATTGGATTTGGGGTCATGATCTGTCTGACTATTTTTTTCAACTCTTCTGGTGAAGTAGTCTCGGGTACGTGTGCACTACTAAGGACCTTAAGTAATGCTTCCCGATGATGCTCGGAATTTAATAGTAGGTCCAACATACTAATCTGAGCTGGCATTCGATTCAATTGCTCCACTATATTGTACTCAATTTTTTTAATGAGTTTAAAGAGATTGACCGCTTCCTTGTCGGTCACTCGATTCTTTTTCTTCTTCGGCTCTCTTTGCAATGTTCGTTCTTCTTCCACCAATTTTTCTTTCCCCTTTTCTTTCCTTTTTTCCTCATCCTCTGTTTGTTTCTTCTGGTCCCTTTCTAGTACTTTGTAGCACCTCCTTGATCTGGTCATATGACCAATGTCTGTTACCATGGCCTCCTTCGATTTTTCGACCCCTGTCGAGGTAACGATCATAGTCTCATAGCTCCATGGGAGGGTTTGGTTTGAACAGTATGGGAAGGATTTAGGGGATATGATAGTCATGGGTTGAGGATCTGACTTTAGATGGAGGATAAGTGGTGGTGGATTGGACTTGGTGGCTGACATGGTGATGTTAGGGATTTGTGGGTTGGTATAAGATAGGATGAGGGGTCGATGTCGTGCAGGGTATGAGGTGGTCAGGATGAAGAACCTGAAGTTGATATGGTACAAGGTATGATGATAGGTGGTCGAGAGGAGGAACTTGACGTTGGTAATATGTATGATATAATGAGAGGTGGTCGTGAAGGGTTTGAAGTTTGGGAGTTGGAGTGAATGGTGAGATTGGCCATTTGACTGGGAGTTGGGATGGTGACTGGTTTGTTGTGTCTTGAGGTACGGCATTGATGCTTGAGGTCACTGATTCCTCCCTCAACTTGACTCTGATCTTGGAGCCAATAGGTGTTATCAGGATTGAAGGATCGAAGCTTAGTTCATCCCTCTATGTGGCATTGACTGTCGGCCCATTGCCTCCCCCGTTGTGAGTTGGTAATGGGTTTTGGTTGATGTTTTGCTGAGGTGTTTGGGCTACCGGACCGTCGAAGATGTTCGTTTTCCTATCGATCAGATTTTGAACTTGGTACTTGAGTTGCCAACATTGGTCTGTGGCATGCCCCGATGCATCCATATGGAATTCGCAGAATTGATTGGGATTGTACCCTGGCCCCTTTATTACTTCTAGATTTGGTTGCCTTTTGGTGAGATATTCTCCCTTGAATAGGGTTTGGAGTAGTTCTGATAGAGTCATAGGCAAACAAGTGAAGACTCGTGGGATTCTGTTGGGTCTGCGTTGCTCAGTTTGATAATTTTGAGTGAATTGTGGGTTCTAATCAAATACTGGATTTTGCCTGAATTGGAATGCTTGCGGGACTGGTGCAGCTTGAGGTGGGTTAACTTTGAAAGGGACCTGAGGTATTAGCGGCCTTCGATTTGGTGTTGGGATGAAGAAAGGTCAAACATGTTGCACATTGTTAACTTGTGTTTCTTCTTTCTTATTGTTCAAGACTACCGATTTTCGTTGAGCATGTTGGTGCCCCTAGACTAGACAAGTAGTAGATCAGACCTCACCGAATACTGTCCTCAACTCGATCCGCCATTTAGACCAATGGCGAGAAGCTTGCAGTTGTATGACCCACTAAATTTGTGTAGAATGAGTGGCCCAGAGTTGAGATTAATATGGTGTTCATCTCTTGTTCAGTCATTAGTGGCTTAACCTTAGAAGTCGATTCTTGTCACCTTTGGGCATATTCTTTCACACTTTCCTTTCGCTTTCGAGTCTATATTGAACCTGTATTCCTCCAAGAAAATTGTGGCTAGATCCTGCCAACTTTTAATCCGAGAATAATCTAATTGAGAGAACCATGAGAGGGTCGCCCCTGTTAGACTCCTTTGGAAGAGCTGAACCAACAACCTATCATCGTCACCAAACTGGCACATAGACACACAATAGAGCTTCAAGTGGGACAGAGGACACCCAATGCCATTGTATTTTTCGAAGTCGGGACACTTGAACTTTGGCGGCAATGATGCATTAGGGTATAGGCACAGATATTTGAACCTCATTCCATTTGTGGAGTCTTTGCCTTTCATCATTTTGATTTCTTCTTCGACTGCCTCGAGCTTGCTTACAAGTTTCTCCTTTGTGGTACTCCTTACCTCAACTGCCCTGAATTCACATTCTTGCTCTTGAACGACCTCATGTCGTGGTGGATTGTAGTGAATGTGAATTGGAGGTCCTTGGTTGGCAGGAACGGTGGGTGGTGAGGTATTCTGTGCTTGCGGAGGTTGTTGTTGTGGTTGCTCTGGCATGGCCTGATTTGAGCCAGAAGCTTGATGTTGGACAGCCTAGATGATAGTTGGGTTGGCCATCAACAGATCAAGAGTCTTATTGTGTTTTTCTAGTGCCTTCACTACCAAATCAAGCTTTGAGGTGAGATCCGTTACTACTTCTGTCACTGTCTGCTGAGGTTGCTCTAAAGTGCTCATGGTTGATTGCAAGCATAGAAAATACGGAGGATTGTGGGGTGGTAAGTACTTCTTTCTGGGTCGTTTGGCCACCTGTGGATAAGTGGTTAGGCCAGATTGGATTAATTGGTAAAGTTGTATTAAGAAAATCCTGAATTTGATTGAGGTTGGATTTTTTGTCAACACGAAGCTAGGGTTCGTCGGCACGGAGCTAGATATTGACCAGCACGGAGTTGAGGTTTGTCAGCACGAAGCTAAAGGTTTATTGACGTAGAGCCAGAGATTTGTTAGCAAGGAGCAGGAGGTTCATCGGCACGGAGCCGGAAGTTTGTTAGCACAGAGTTGGAGGTTTGTTGGTACAGAGCTGGAGTTTTGTCAACACGGAACTAGAGGTTTATCTGCACAGAGCCGGAGGTTCGTCAGCACGGAGCTGGAGGTTTATTAGCACGGAGCTGGAGGGTCATCGGCACGTAGCCAAATGTTTGTCATCCCAGAGCCGGAGGTTCGTCACCACGGAGCTATAGGTTTGTCAGCACGGAGCTGGAGGGTCATCGGCACTGAGCCAAAGGTTTGTTAGCATGGAGCTGAAAGTTTGTCAGCATGGAGCTGGAGGTTTATCGGTATGGAGTCAGAGGTTCATCAGCACGGAGTTGGAGGTTTGTCAACACGGAGCTGAAAGTTTATCGATGCGTAGCCGGAGCTTTGTCAGCACGGAGTTTGAGGTTTATCAGTGTGGAGTCGGAGGTTCATCAGCACAAAGCTGTAGGTTTATCAACACGAAGCCGAAGATTTGTCAACATGGAGTTGTAGGTTTATCGACACGGAATCGAAAGTTCATCAGCACGGAGCTGGAGGTTTGTTAACACGGAGCTAGAGGTTTGTTAGCACGGAGCTGAAGATTTTTTTTAGCGCGAAGCCGAAGGTTTATCAGCACGGAGCTGAAGGTTTGTCAGCACAAAGCTGGAGGTTTAGCACGGAGCCAGAGGTTTATCGATGTGGAGCCGAAGGTTTGTCAGCATGGAGCTGAAAATTTATCGACACGAAGCCAAAGGTTTGTCAGTACGGAGTTGGAAGGTTATTGACAAAGAGCCAAAGGTTTGTTAGCACGGAGCTGAAAGTTTATCAGCACGGAGCTAGAGGTTCGTCAGCACGGAGATGAAGTTTTGTCTGCACGGAGTTAGAGGTTTATCAACGCGGAGCTGGAGGTTTGTCAGCACAGAGCTATAGGTTTATCAACACGAAGTCGGAGGTTCATCAGCACGAAACTGGAGGTTTGTTAGCACGGAGCTAGAGGTTTGTCAGCACGGAGCTGGAGATTTTTTCGGCGCGAAGTCGGAGGTTTGTCAATACGGAGCTGAAGGTTTGTTAGCACAAAGCTAGAGGTATACCAGCACGGAGCCGGAGGTTTATTGACATAGAGCCAGGAAACACATTTTGTAAAAATGGATTACTGTGGAAAGATTGAGTCAAAAAATCATTTTGTTAGTCCCTCAATTCAATTATCTGAAATCAAGATCAGCCAGTTCAATCTCCAAAGAAAAGGTGGCACACAATGGCACTCTTAAGTCACCTCATTTCCTTGAATAAACGTGGTCTATCCCCCTCGTATCAGCAAGATAAGATCGCTCTTCGGCATCGACTTTGATCAAACATTGCAATTGGTGCTTTAAAATTTCTTTATTTTTTTTTTCAAATTTAGTTTGTTGGAAAATGATCGGATTTATTTGAATTGATCGACTAATTGTTGATCTTGATGGTTCACACATAGATTATGGACATAGTTGAGATTGAAGGATAGATCTGGTTTGGGTTGGGGTACGGGTTGTAGATCTGACTCGAAATAGATATGGGTCGTGAACCCATCTGAAAGTGGGTATGGGTCATGGACTTTGTTTGAAATGGATATGGATTATGGACCCATTTGGAAGTGGACATGGGTCGTGGACCTATTTAAAGTGGATATAGGTCGTGGAACCATTTGGAAGTAGATATAGGTCGTGGACCCATTTGAAGCAGATATAGGACGTAGACCCATTTGGAAGTGGGTATGGGTCGTGGACCCATTTGAAAGTGAATATTGGTCGTAGACCCAATTTGAAGTGGATATGGGTTGTAGACCCAATTTGAAGTGGGTATGGGTCATGGACCCACTTGGAAATGGATATGGGTCGTGAACCCATTTGAAGCGAATATGGTTGTAGACCCATTTGGAAGTGAGTATGGGTCGTAAACCCAATTTGAAGTGGGTATGGGTTGTGGACCCATTTAAAAATGGATATGGGTCGTGAATCCATTTGAAGCGAATATGGGTCGTGGACCCAATTAGAAGTGGGTATGGGTCGTGGACCCATTTGAAAGTGGATATGTGTCGTGAACCCATTTAAAAGTGGATATTGGTCGTAGACCCAATTTGAAGTGGGTATGGGTCGTGGATCCATTTGGAAATGGATATGGGTTGTGGACCCATTTTGGTGTGGATATGAGTCACGGACCCGATTCGGAGTGGTTATGGGTTGTGGACCCAATTTAAGTTAATCCTCGATGATGGATGATGGCAAAGTTGATAGTACGCCACATTAGGTCGGGATCAATTTCGATATGTAGAGTGTAGGCGAGCTCTGTTTGAATCAAACACAAAGTAACGAGTGGTAAGCCCTAAGTTTCACGATAAAAATAGTGTATTTAATCATTATCAAGTCTTAAAATTCAAAAGAAAAATAAAATGCAAGAAAAAAATTGTCAATACTAATGTAATGGAAGAAATGAGCAAAAAAAAAAAAAAAAATTTTTTTTGTGGTCCGTTTTTAATGAGCGGACCGAAGTGTTTTTGTACTGGTCCGCTCTTTAAAAACAGACTAGAACTTTAATTTTTGCTGAAATTTTTTTTTTCTTTTTGAGATTTTGAGGCACATAGCCTCTGTTTTTTGTCTTAGGGTACAAATTTTTTTTTTAATATGATGCAAAGCATAAAAATATATATATAGATTTCCCCCTTTACTTAGGGGGACATGTAAGGAAACCAAGAAAAAAAAAACAAAAAAGCCTAAAATCTATACAACTTTGCTTTCAAGGGCTAAAAAAAAAAAAAGATTTCATGATACCCAAGGGTTGATACAACTTGATATTTGTGTCCTATGCTTCTAATCGTATTTTTATGCATGCGGCTATAGGTGGTTTGAGATTACTCAATATTAAAACCTCCATGCACATTGAAATATACATTTCCTAGGTAGGTGATTGAGGTAGATGTTTTCCTCCCCGCCTCCCCAAATGAACGATCTAGGGGGCTTGAGAGTATCGGCATCCGGGGTTAGATTTTAAAATAAGAGAAGGTGGTTTGTGCAATGAGCTATGAATCGAATGTGTACAAGTGCATTACAAATGTGTATCAACCCTTACAACTTTGAATCACAACAAGATACTAAAATAAATATTACATGCATTCCCACCAAAAGAGAAAATCATAAACACAACAAAGTGAATCAACAAACAAATATGTTAGTAACAAAAATAAAACTAAGAAATAAAGTGAATATATTTTTTTTGAAAGAAAAATAAAATAAAATAAAATGGCCAAGTAAAATTGGTTTGGACCCACTGGTGTCCCCAGTGGAGTGGCCAAGTTGAAGACATGAAATGTTCTCTATGAACCTCAATGCTACGTTGTTTAAAGTTGCCACCATTTTTTTTAGAAATAAGTGTGAATGGGCACCCGAATCAATTTTTTTGAAAAACTATTTTTTTCATGGCATTGTAGTGACTCTTATGTGTTAGAAAGGGCAAGGTCTACCTAAGATCTAGGTAAGGAGGTCCGGTTAGAGGATGGGGAAGGTGTTAGGCACCCCATCCTCTCCACCAAAGGTGGTTATCTTGCTTGGCAATTTTATTTTGTAAAAATTTAAGAAAATAAATACTAAAATACATGAGAATGCATGATAAGGGTGGTGTGTGCGTTAGAGTAAAATATCCCCTTTTTAAAGGGTTTTGATTTCAAAGTGACATTAAGGGCATTCTATGGGAAAGAATGACCCATGTGATAACATTAAATTTATTAATATAAATGTAAATTTGAACTTTTAGAGAGACTCATGATGGAGTTCCCTTGAGGCCACAACCTTGATGCATATGCATGGCTTGAAACTTAGCGTTTCACCCCATCAAGAAGGTGACACATCTCTTCAACATTGCCATGCATAAGTGAGTGTGTGCATTATGTACAATATGCTGCATGAAATTAAGGTAAAAAAGACTTCAACCCCCATCCTTTCGATCGAACCTTAGTGCAATCTACCGGGGATGGGAGAGGGTATGCATTACATCATAAGGGATTTATAAAAAATAAATAAAGTAAAGGGTTAGAAGAAGAAGATGCAAGCTTTGAAATAAATAGATTACATGTTAAACCCCACCTTGTCCCTTGATGAACTTGAAATTTGAAAAGTAGACTTAAGAGTTGAGTGAGATGTTTGGGGGAGTTTAAGTTTAGAAGATGAAATAATGAGTAGGAATTTTAATAGAGTTTTAAGTTAAGAGATGAGGGCTTGAGAGCATGAATTGTTCATAGAAAATGAGGGTATTTATAAAGTTTTTAGAGGACTTTTGGGGATAAAGTGGTCCAACCCTAAAAATAAAGAAAATGGACATGAGGTTTAGCTTATTTCTTTTTGGATTTTTCACTTGTATAAGAGTAAAGATGACATTTGTGGAGAAATCATAAAAGTATTATTTGATCTTTGATTTTTTGGTAAATAGAGGTGAGAGAACAAAAAGTACTTTTTAGAGAGTGAATAAGGGAGTGACATATGTAAAGGTGGAGTAGTAGGTAAAAATTATACCTTGGTTTATTTGTAAATAACACATAAAGCAAGGGTAAAAGTATATTCTTTAAATAGACCAATAGAAGAACAAAAGTACTTTTGAGAGGGTGAGTAGGAGAATGACATGTGTAAAAGTGAAATGGTAGGTGAAAAGTAAACCTTGGTTCATTTGTAAATAACACATAAAGTAATGGTGGAATTATAATTTTGAAATAGACTAATTGGGAGAACTCCATTTATGTATTTAAAGATTCCCACCTTTTGAGGGTATGATTGGAAGTTTTCTCAACTTGATGAATTATTACCAAAGATCAAAGTATCCTTTTGGTTTGACCACACCTTTTGAGAAGGGCATTCTTGAATTTTCAAAAGAGGGAGTTGACTCTCCAATTAGATAATGCATTGGGTATTGGGGGCTTATAAGAGATCAACATGTGTCATCTTTTGAAGGGGTGTGAGAAAATAGGCTTGGAATGGACTTGGTATTGGGCTTAGGTGATGGGCTTGGGTTATGGACTATGAACTTTAAGAGTGGGCTAAAATAATGGACTTGAATTTGGGTCAGAAGTTAGACTTTGTCTTGGGTTTAGGTTGGATTAGGAAATGGACCTTGGTAATGGTATGGGTGATGGAGCGGTGAATGGAGAGCGGTTATGGATTCGGAATGGGTCGTAGAGGGGGTATGGAATTAGACTGGATTAGGAATAAAGGTTGGACATGCAAATTATGTGATATGAACCATGTATACATGTATCCATGAAAATGATGCCACGTGGCAATGAGGGTCCGTCAATGAGCTTGAGTTCTATTAAGGAATCAATTCGAGAAAATTTGGATATTCCTTGGAATCTCAAACACTATTTCTATAGCTTGTTCAAGCAACTACCATTCTTTTACCATCATATGAGCTACAGTATTCCTTCTTAACATGTCGACAGCTACATTGACTTTCCCTGGGTAATACTCAAGGGTAAAGTCCTAATCCTTTAGATACTCCATCCAACGTCGCTATCTTATATTTAATTTTCACTACTATAATATGTACTTGAGGCTCTTATAATCGGAGAATACTTCAAACTTCTCTCTGTATCGGTAATGTCTTCAAATACATAGTGTGAATACTATAGTGGCTAACTCAAGCTCATGAATAGGGTAATTCTTCTCATGATTCTTCAACTTCCTAGATGTGTATGCCACCACCTTCCCAAACTGCATCAATAGAGCTCTCAAATCAATCACGAAGGCATTCGTAAAAATTGTCAAACCTTCACCCAAAATTGAAAATACTATAATAGGAGCAGTCGTTAATCTTTTCTTCAATTCCTAAAATGTAATCTCATAATTGTCATCCTACTCAAGTCAGTCATTTTTCTATCTTAGCCTTGTCAACGATGCTATAAGAGTGGAGAATCCCTTAACAAATCTTTGATAGTACCCTGCCATCACAAGGAAACTTCTAATATCTGTCACTATCTTTGGTTGTTTCCACGTCAACATGGATTCAACCTTGGATGGGTTTACTGTTATCCCTTCACATACCCTATAAATTTTACCTTCTAAAGCCATAACTCATACTTACTGAACTTGGCATATAGCATAGTCTTCATCAAATTTGTAGTATAACTCTAAGGTGCTTCTCGTGATCCTCACTTGACTTAGAGTAGATTAGGATGTCATCTATGAATATGATGACAAACTTGTAGAGGTGCACCCAAAATGCCTAGTGCATTAGGTCCATAAATACTGCTAGTGCATTCGTTAAACCGAAAGGTATCACTAAATACATGAAGTGTCCTAATCTAGTCTGAAATGCAGTCTACGGAATATCTACTTCTTAGATTCTCAACTGGTGGTACCTGGATCACAAATTGATTTTAGAAAAAGTATTAGGCACCTTATAGTTCGTCAAACTGATCATCAATGCACGGAGGTACTTATTCTTGATGGTCACTTGATTTAGCTTTCGGTAGTTGATGCATAATCGAAGTAACCTATCTTTCTTCTTGACAAATAGAACCAGGACTCCCCAGGATGAGGAACTCGATCTAATAAATCCTAAACTTTTAAGCACGTCAATCTTCGCTTTCAACTCTTCTGTTTCTATCGGGGTCATTCAGTATGGTGTAACAGAAATAAGCCCTATGCCTGAATTCTCTGACTACATCTACCATATCCATTGACATCTCTATCTCCGATACTCTCAAGGTTCCAAACTGGTTGTACAGAAGGTTGTCTCTTCTATATCTGGACCCCTGAACCTTGACTTTTAGATATTCGGGCCTTTTAAAAACAACTGATCTTGTGAAGCAGTTGACATGGGCATGGCTTTGTACTAACCAATCCATCCCCATGATAATATCAAAATCACAACCATCTAATGTTAAGAGATTAATAATCATTTCTTGGTCCTTTATACTAATTACACAATTTCGACATAGTTTCTGAGCTATCTATTGGTCTCCTAATGGTGTAGATAGTTTCACTACTTGGCCTATGTCAAAAATTTATAATTCTAGCAACTGTGCAATCTTAGTGGAATGTATGATCTAGAGGAATCGATATCGATAAAACTCGAATCTTTACATTAGAAATTAAGATTATACCTTCCAATACCCCGTCCGAAATGGGTATCTTCTCTTGGATTAAATGATAAACCCTACCTTGGGGTTTAAGAATAACCCTTGTTTGTGGCAGTGATAAATGGAAATCTCTCTTAATATGTTCCACCTAACCACATGTGAAGCATATTAATGGTCCTGCCTATCAAGGGCCCTATGGGGCGGGTAGTCAGTAAATTGGAACCAGTAGTCTCAGAATCAGCCTGATTGGTCTCCTTGGCCTTGATGACCTCATTGGAGTCCCAACTACTCTAACACTCGACAATAAAAGAACTCTGTAAATGGACATGCTAAATTGAAAGTACTCGGCCTTGAATACTCTTGGCCGATCAGATCTAGAAGGAACAGAAGCCTGGGATCGACTGGTCTGCCCCCTCGAAGTTTGTAACTTTATATCTTCTGGCTTAACCCTCTAAACTCGACTCACCATATTTCTATAGATAGTGATCTCAATCACTAACATCCTGGCCTTTAGGTAGGGTCGCAATCCTTTGAAAAATCTATGGGCTTTCTACCAATTGGTCAAAATGAGCTCGGGTTCATATTGTGAAAGTCTAGTAAATTTCAACTTGTAGTTTGTAATAGGCACCAATCCTAAAAATTCTTAGTGCTTGATCTCTCGAGCCATCTTGGATATATATCTGTCTAGGAACATCTTCTGAAAGTCGACCCACTCAAAAGGTCTAACTCCCAAAATATTCTTCTCAGAACACCACCAATGACTGGCATCCTCGTCTAAGTGAAACATAACCACCGTCACCCACAAATCCCTTGGGTACTGTATGGCACTCAAAATCTCACGAGTCTTCATAACCCACTCCTCGACCTAAGTTGGGTCAGAAGAACTTCCAAATTTTGGTGGACGTAGTCGTTAGAAGTTCTGTAACCACATCCCTAGATCTGCCTTTGCCTAGGATTCGGGATTCTCGCATCCCTCAATGGTACAACCTATGGTCATGGTTCCGATAGTGGAACCTGGGGTGGACTAGGATTTGTCCCTTATGAAGAAGCCTAACACTCCCTCAACTTAGCCATCACCTCAACTAGTCTAGTCTATGACTCAATCATTTCCTCTCTAAATTTGGCCTGAGACTCGACCATCTATCCCATAAATGTCATCAATTATGTTATCAGATTGGGGATCTGATCTGAAGCCTATCAGATTGGCCTCTACAGCGTTCGCTCATCTTGTCTCTGTTTATCATCAATAAGGTATCTATAAAAAAACCAGAAAAGGCAACTTAAACAAAGTTAGGGCATAAATAAAAAAAAGACTCTACTAAGTTGAAAATATGAAAATTTGACCTAAGCTAAAATCAAGACATCCCTAGAAAAAGAAAAATAAAACTTTCTAGATTGAAAATCTAAAAAAGCAATCTAGGCAAATATTAGAGCACCAAAAAAAAAGAGGAAAGATCCTATCAAGAATAAATATTTAGAAGGAAGCTTATGCAAAAACTAGGAAATGTAGAATTGCTCAAGTCACAATATTTATTTTTCAACTAAGAACTCATATCTGACGAAGACAATGTTGAAGTTGAAGAAACTAAGAAGCCATCTTGAACATTATAAGATTTCTAAGAGTATGTTTACTTGTCCAAGTGTTTGCTAAAGAAAAATGTAAAATCATGACCACTTCGAAGAGAAAAATATTCTATTCCAATTTTTGTCAAGATTTTAAGTCTAGCTCAAGCATTTCTCAAAAAGAAATTTAAAAGAATGATCAATTCCTTATTGCGCATATGATAATCTTAAGAGTCTATAAAATTTAAAGGAATGTTGGTTCTTCTTTCTGTCATATATTAGAGTCCATAATTTCTCATCCATATTTTTCATGTATAATCAATTCCATCAATTTTATAGTCAAATCCAGCTAAAAGCCAACTTTGAAACTATGGGCATTTTTTAGAATCATTGTGATTCCAAAGTTTTCATTCTTAATCACATGATCAAAAAGGAAAATCTTAGTCAAAAGTTTAAAAGTCCAACGAAGCCCAACGATAATTATGAATCCAGATGCATTATAAGCCAATAAAGGCCCAAACTCTCAATCTTTGAGCTCAATAATATCGAGTCTTTAACTAATTCAAGCCCGAGAAGCGTGGCTCCAATAAGTTCAAGTTTGAGAAATGAGATTCTAACTTTTTTTTCGTAGAATGAGTTAAAATAGGATTCTAATAAGTTCCTACAATTTAAGCTCGAGAAGTATGACTCCAATAAGTTCGAGTATGAGAAACAAGACTCCAAATTTTTTGAATCCTAGAATAAGTTAAAGTAGAATTCTAATAAGTTCCTGCAATCCAAGTTTGAGAAATGAGTTTCCAACTTTTTTGAATTATAGAATAAGTTAAAGTAAGATTCTAATATGTTTCTACAATCCAAGCCCGAGAAACGTGGCTCTAATAAGTTCGAGTCTGAGAAATGAGATGCCAACTTTTTTGAATCATAGAATGAGTTAAGTAGGATTCTAATAAGTTACTACAATCTAAGTTCGAGAAATAAGACTCTAACTTTTTTGAATCATAGAATGAGTTAAATTAGGATTCTAATAAGTTCTTAGAATCCAAGGTCGAGAAGCATGGCTCCAATAAGTTCGAGTATGAAAAACGAAACTCCAAGTTTTTTGAATCATAAAATGAGTTAAAGTAGGATTTTAATAAGTTCCTGTAATCCAAGTCCGAGAAACGAAACTCCAACCTTTTGAGTAGGATTCTAATAAGTTCCTACAAACTTCAACCCGAGAAATGTGGTTCCAATAAATTCGAGTCCAAGAAATGAGACTTCGATTCTTCAAATTCTAAAAAAGAATTTCAAATCAGACTTAATAAAGTTCTTACATCACCTGATTTCAATAATATTAAAACCTTGCCACTCAATATCATGAAATTATTTTCATTGTGTATGTGAATTTCAATTTGAATCATCATCGTCATCAAGAGAAGATCTCTAAGACCTAACATTTTTTTATCGAGGAGAGTCTCAATGATCTGATAAACTACTCCGTAAGCACTATACTATTGCACACACATGTACTTTGACAATAATTAGGGAGATTTTTCAAAATTCAAGGATTTGACACTTTTTTAGTCTAAGGAGAGTTTTACCCTCAAGGATTCGGACACCATGACAAACCACCAAATCAGGTAGCAAATATGAAATGTCATGGACTTTGGCACTCAGATGTCATATTATCTACCAAAGTAAATTTTCCATCTAGTTCACTTTCATCCTCTACCAAAGAGGGGCATTGATAGACACCCCATTTTTGCATCCGCCTAACTTGGCGATCCGTCACCCAGTTGCTGTGGATTCCTAATGATGAGTGTAAAAATTTGAAAGCTAATGAGAAACCTCTTTTTAATTCCCTTTATTTTCCTCCTAATCCTTGTAATTTCACTCACTTCTTTCTCCTCATCACGTGACATATAATTAGGTTCACCATGCATTTCGATAGCTTAGAGACTTCACAACGCTGGGAAAATGAAACCTTGAGACTTAGAAACAATCATATTGGGACTAAAAGAAAGCTCACGATAAAATTAGCAAAATTGTATAAAATGACAAAAATACCCCTCATGAGTCCCATACCTCCAAAACATCTCGAAAGTAGTTTCATAAGTCTCGAAATATGATTACGAGTCTAATGAGACTAAAATTAATGAAAACGAAGAATTGCAAAAATTATCAAAATGTCCCTTCATGTTCGACTTATAAACCTCGATTCCTAGAAAAATATGATTGATGATAAATTTTTGACAATATTTACGTCACGTGGGCTAGCTTCTCATCTTCCACGTCTGCAGCAAGAAGAAAAACAAGGGAAAATTAAATAATAAAAAAAAAAATTACAAAAATGCAGCACTCTCGTCTCTTCTAAAAAAAGAAAAAACTCTAAAAAGCAACCACAACACCATTCTACCTCTTCTTTCCCCACGTCTTTGCAGTCCCACCATCCTCATCATCTCTTACGTCTTACGCTCATGGACCTTTTTCCTTTAACACATACAACAGTCCCCAAAGCAGCCTTTCAGCAATCCTTATTCCTTCCTCTGTTCAATGCCCATTATAACAACCACTACTAGACCAGCTAGCTTCTTCTTCATAAAGCCCCACACCGGCGACGAGGTCTTCAACCTCTACTTCTTGGTTTAATGTTTTAGCAGTCACCACCTTTGATATTGCTTCTTCTACCCAAGCAACCCAACAACATAGCAGTCCATTCTTATCTTTCTCTTTCAAGCTCCTTCCATTCAATTTACTTTGCACAGAGGTTTTCAATTCTTATAGTTCTTGAAGAAAATCGAAGGAACCAACTCTACATCTTCATTCAAAGAATCTGGAGGTGAGTTCCATTTTTATATATATTTCGATATTTAATTCTCTGATTTACTTTGAATGCGGGGTTGTACAAGTAATGGTGCGTGAGTCCTTTTTGAATGATGATGATAAGGTTAAGTAATGAATCATGTTACGAAACAAACTTGAGACATGTGTGCTTATAAGGATATGTTGATGACACATTTTTTTGTGCTTACCTTCGTAGTAGATCGTTCCATTATTTTTAAGCTGCATCAAAGATCATTACGTGGGCAGCATGTTTAGTGGAAAGGGCTATGGATTAGTTTAAAAATATGTTGTTGTTGGGCCCATTGTTTCCACTAAAATTGACCCACAAGCTCCTTAACACGAGTTCTTCCATTATCTTCAATTCAATAAATCCAGATAAACGGATTAACTATGGTCGATTTTTAACATCATTTCTGACTTCTAATCATACATAAGAAAGTGACCATGGTGGCATTGACTTGGAATTTGGCTATAATTATTGGATAGTGGGATTAAAAGAGTATTATTATCCTATGAAAACTAAGTTGCAGCACGTGCATACTTTTTTTTAAATGGTAAGGTAAAGCTTGCATGAATTGAGGTTAATGGAGTATATTTTTGGGGACTTTTCTAAGTATAATTTGGTTGAGTCTCTTTCCTCTAGGTTAGTCCATGATTTCTTTCCTCATTTGTATAATGTATAACTAAAAATATTGGGCATTGAATCATCTTCTTGGTGCCCACTAATCGACTACTCACGTCACCATCGGATACTCTTAAGAAGGAAATCATGGACTTTAGATGCAGGTGCTCACTATTGTTTCTTCTTTTATTTTTGCTTTTTTGGGCTGCATATCGTTAATTTAATTTGTGGGGCAAATTTAGTAGGTTGCATCAAGAGATTAATCAATGGTTAAGGTTTCTTGAAGAGTTGAGGAAGGTATTATTTGGTTTGGATCATGTGAAAATTTGTATTGAGTATAATAGGAAGCTAAAGGTGTGACAAAATTGGATTGGAAAGAATTAATTTTTCGAGGCCAAAATCTGCAAAATTTCATTTATGCTATGGACACACTGACATTAAGGCCTATGGTATATTTCTTATATAAGCGCACCATTTTTTAGATGAAAAACACCACATGTTAAAGGCTTTTCACACTCTCCATCCATTTTGGACTCAAGTGGGGATTAATTCGTTATCTTAGTTCACTACCATAGTGATACCAGATTTCTTAGGAACTACTTGTATAGGACTCACCCAACAACTGTTAGAGATAGGATAGATAATACCCGCATCTAACAATTTCATCACTTCTATCTGAACCACGTCTTTCATGACAAGATTTTGTCGTCTCTGAGGTTCTAAGGAAGGTTTAGCGAAATCCACTAAACGAATATGGTGCATCACCACAGATGGACTAATTCCCTTAATGTCAGCTATGCTTCAACCAATATTTTCTCAATGTTCTCTTAATACTCGTAACAAATTTCCATATTCAACTTCATTGAGGTGAAAGGAAATAATCATAAGCAATGTTTAATTCTTTCCAAGAAATGTTTATCTCAAGGTCTCTGGAAGTGACTAGAGTTCTAATTTTGGAGGCTCGATAGGAACAAGATTGGATGTGCGCATAAGAAGACTTTCAACTTTTGCGTGCCACCATATGGAATTTAAGAGTGGAACGGATTCAAGCGAAGCATTGACTTCGCTTATAGACTCTTTTACGTCCAAGTCAAGGTCAAAGTGAGCCAAACATTTAGGTAAGGGATCATAGTACCCTAAGTCTTGATACGTTTGATTGATTAGTGTATCTATCATGTTCACTTCCTCCATACCATCATCTACATCAATTCCTTGGAAATTATGGAAGACGTTCAGTTTCAATTTCATATCCCCAAATACTAAATTCATAATCTCATTTCTACAACGAATGACTGCGTCAGACGTGACTAAGAATGGACGTCCTAAGATGATAGGAATATGACTATTTGAATTGATGGTTGGTTCTGTGTTTAAGATAATAAAGTCAATAGGAAAATTGAAATCTTTGACTTTAACTATCACATCCTCAACTATACCCTCTGAAATTTTTATGGACCTATCGGCTAGACTCAACGTGATATCGATGGGTTTCAAAACCCCAAACCAATTGTTTATAAATCCAATATGGTAAAAGTTTCACACTGGCCCCTAAGTCTAAGAAACATTTTTCGACCACTTGATTTTCAATATGAATAAAAATTGTCGGACATTCAAGATCCTTAAATTTTGGTGCAATCTTTTGTTGGATGAGCGACGAAGCTTGGGTTGCCATGATGGCTTCCCGAGGAAACGGTGATTTCCTTTTAGCTGTGGTCAAATCCTTTAGAAATTTCACATAAGAAGGTATCTGCTTAATGGCATCTTGGAATGGGATATTGATATGCACATTTTGGAAGACTTAAGACACCCTCAAACTGCTTACCTTTTTTAGAATCTCTAAGGCGATGGGTAAATGGAGCTTTTGGAATTGGCAAAATGATCGGAGGATTTTTCAAACCTTTCTCCTTCTCTTTTAGAGACTTTATGACTTTTTTTTGAATTTTGTCCTTCTCTAAGATTTTTTCTCCCTTCTTAATAGATTGGATCTTGTTGTTCACCTTCTTTCTCGAATACAAGGTATGGATAGCTTGGACTGAGTCTTGTAGAGCTTCAGAATGGCTTCCTACTTCGTATCTGTTTGGAATCAAAGGTTGACCTCTATGTTTAGGGATAGTCTGACTTGAAAATTGACCTTTCTCTCTCCCACTTAAGGGTAATTGCCCCAATTGAACTTCCATCTTAGCTATGGATTGTGCAGTGACCTGGTTAATTTGAGTTTGATTTTGATGGATTTGCTGTTGAGTTTAGATGAATTGTTGTTGCTACCTCATCAACTCGGCAATCATAGATTCTAAGGACGATTGTTGTTTGGGCAGACTGCTGGTAATTGATCATGGGATCTGGTATGATGGCTCTATAATCTGTAGATTGTTAGTGTTGATAAGGGACTTGAGGAATAATGGTTTGGTTTGTGAAAGAACCAGATTGCCTAGGAAAACTCCTATTGTAACCTGACGGACCACTAGATTGTATATGTTCGTTCTGTCTGTACAAGAAATTAGGATGTAACCTATTATCTAGGTGATACATTTGGCTAAAAGAGTTCAGAGTTGACTTCCTAAAAGCACTATAGCCATTAATCGCATTTACTTGTTCAACTTTGATTTGAGGCAAGGTGGGACACCACTCGACCAAATGGTCGTTGTCGTCACATATGATGCACAAAGAGCTCGATTCGACAGTCACTTGCGATATTGTACAAGGGTCTAGGTGAGGTTTGGATGTTGAGATGGCAAAGGCATCTAACTTCTTCATGAGATTGTTCATCCCACTCACTAGACTAGACATAATATTTTTGAGATCAGGATCTGCTTTCATCTTATACATGCCTGTCTTCTTAACTGTATCGTCTCTATCAAACTTTTCCTGATTAATGCTCCAATTTTGAGTATTCTTGACTAACTCTATGAGGAAATCGTACGCTTGGTTGTAAGTCTTGTTCATGAACTGACCCTTATGCATTGACTCGACTAAGGTACCTTGATTACTAATCCTTCTATAAAAACTTTGCACCATTTGTGCTTTGTCAATGCCATGGTGTGAGCACTTGACCAATAAATCATTGAATCTTTCTCAAATTTGGGAAAATTCATTATCAGGACGAGCTCTAAAATTTCTAATGGAGTCCTTTATTTTTTAAGTATTAACCACGAGGTAGAATTTGGTTATAAATTTCTTGAATAAAACATCCCAGGTGGCTATGGAATTGGGTGTTAGGGAATTCAACCACGTAGCTGCGTGGTCTTCTAGGGATAACGGGAACAGAATGAGCTTGATACTCTCCTCATCTAGATTCTGATTTCTAAAAGTTTGACATATAGTCAAGAATCGATTAAGGTGGGTGTAAGGTTGTTTACGCTCTAAACCATGAAACTTAGGGAGCATATTGATGGTGGCAGTCCTAATTTCAAATTGAGGTGTATTGTTCAATGGTAACACAATGCATGTAGGAGGAGATGCGAATGCTGGAGCGAAGAACTCATTGAGAGTTCACTCTCGATCATCTATCATAACTACTGATGGTGTATTGCGTATTCTACTGAGGGTACATTCGATCTCAGGATCAAATTGTTCTAATACGTTGCTCTGTGAACATCTACCAAGCATGCAAATCACACAGTCGATCAAACAATCACGAAAAAAAAAGACTGAACCTAGATAGGTTGCTTAAAATTAGATAACTCCTAACTGGGTAGAAATAGCGCAACTAGCCTTCCAACTCGGTTCTATGAAGTCAATTTTGAATCATTCGAATCTCCAAATCGAAGGTGGCGCGAAATGCATAAGCAAAGGCACTCTTAAATCACCTTTCTTTCTTGAATAGACTTAGTCTATCTCTTCAAAGGACAATATCTTACTAGATACAAAAGATGACCAAGACGCGTAATTTCTCCTATTGAGCTCGTGGGCCCAATAGTCAAGTCTAATTAATTTTATTTAATTTGATTGGATGACTAGTGAGTTGATTATCCTAATTAGAGTAAGAAATTTGTAATGACTTCCAATCCTTATCTTATCATGCCATTCCTAGGAGGGGTGCTCTTTACTACTTAATTAACTATTTCACGTATGTTCAAATTAGAAAAATAACATACAAAAGCAAAGAGTAATCCACTAGCATAGAGAGGCGTGTGTGTTTCGAGATTACTTCCCGGGCTAGACGGGGTGAAGACGGTTTGAGTTGACTTAGGCCACCAATTCCAATTTTGGTGTGTGAAGCTAAGGAACCGTGACGGTATTGTCCACCCGTCGTCCTTCATTAATCTATTACAATCCAAGTCTTCTTGAATAATTAAAAAAAAAATTACAAGGAATCCTATACAAGAGTTTCTAAAATAGAAAAATAAACTTAATTAAAGATTAAAGGAAATTAAATGAAAAGAAGAAAAAAATGTTCACCTACAAGGAACAAAATAGAAATGATAGTAAATAGACTCAAAAATAGAATTTGACTTATCAAAATCATGCTAACTTTGTCACATTTTATAAAAAATTTTGTTCTACCTCAAATCGATATATTATAATAGTTAATCGGAGATCGGAGCAGAAAGTTACAGTCAGTTTAAGTTCTACTGTCTAGGGTGAAAAAACAAACGGAATGACTTATTTTTCCAATGTTTTTTCTTCATTCTTCTCTCTTAAAACCTCAAGAGCACTTGAACTTACAGAAAGAAATCAAAAGAAAAAATAAAATGAAATAGAAATGAAAGAAATGAATTTTAAATCAAAACTTACCATTACTACCTTTACCTTTCTCCGGCAGCGGTGCCCAAATTCTGATGAGACTATCATTATTCTTCTCACCGGAGTTAATATTAATCTTACTTTTACCTTACTTATGGGGCAAGTAGGAGATCGAACCCAAGAAAAATGAGGAGTAGAGTTAAGCTATGAGGATAAAATTCAAATTATCTAAAGGGAATTAAAATTAATTTTCTTTGTATTTTTGAACTTATAAGAAGATGTAAAATTGCTAGAAAATGAACTAAAGTAAATGAAATTAAAAGCAAGTAAACTTATGAAATTAAAGCACCATTGGAGATGGATCTACCTAGAATATGTTGATGAGTAATTCCTAGTCTCTAGTCTTTTTATAACTCAATCGTAAGGGCTTGGTGTTAGCTCCTTTGATCGGAAAGTTTTACAAATGAAATCAAATGAGATAACATAAACAAAGTAGAATTCTTTGAAAATTTCTTACTACCAATTATCTAGTTTCAGTGTACTTTATCTTGATCTAATCTAAGCATAAAGTTTCTATATTAAGAATAAAATGTACAAGAAATCTTAAAGAAAACTCATAAGCATTTTAAATAAAAGAAAGGCATGAAATTAGAAACAACACAAAAATTTACTCCAGGCTTTTCCACTCTCCAATGGAAGGGTGCTTAGCCTAATGTCATTGCAAGAGAGGAAAGATAAGAGATTAAAGAATTTTTCTTCATTTCATGGAGAAACTTACAACTTCTTCTTCTACTACTACTTCTTACAAAACTTTTAGCCAAAAGAAAATAATTAGAAGATAAAAAATACATAAAATAAGATAAAAGGCTAAGAGCTTTAGATTAAAAGAATCTTGGATATGAGAACCAAATGCTTAAAGCATTCCAAAGTGAGCCCAAATACTTTTACCTTGAGATTTTGATTCCAAAATGTTGATTTTCTACACAAGAAACACATGTAATTAGATTTATCTAGTAAATGAATTTATTTATGTATAATTAAGTCTAATTAACATGCAACATGGTGTTTCGAAACTTATCATGATTATTACCTTAATATGGATAAATAGGGATAAAAATCAGATAAATGTCCGAAAAATGTGCATATAATTAAGTGTTTCAAGATACTCATCAATGAATTGAGGATGGAATGATGGCGGTTGGATGAAATATTTTTTTAGCAAGTTACTATGCATGGGTGGCAAGTCTTGAAAATAAATTATTTGCAAGTGATGCACTGTGAAACAAAAAAAAATTATCTTTTTTAATGTTGTTCGTGATGAGGAGAGAATTCCAAGAAAAGGAAAAAAAAAGTATTTTTATGCGTGGTGTGCCATTAGTAGAAATCGAATTTTGTTATCTTCTATCTTCTTCTCCATGTGGGAACGAAGATACAACAAAGAAAAAAAAGAGATAAACGTCTCTTTCTCTCTCACTCTCTTTCTCCACACCAAACGCCTCTTATACTCTCTCTAAATCGATCAGATAGTTGTTCTCAAATAGAAATTTATTTGAGAAACTAAAATTCAATTTAAATCCCTCTTTGAGAAGCGTGAACTAGAGACTCAAATCAGATTTATTGGAGTCATAGAGCCATGGAAGAAAAAATAAAAGAGAGAGAAAGATTGATAGATCTAATGTAAAGATGTTCCTATTCAAGCTCGAACATCATTTTTCATGGTGATATATTCCGCCTCTGTCTTCATCATACATATTGCGTTTTCTCTGATTTATTCAATCGGGTCTTGGAAATCGAAAAGTTTTCTAATTTGAAATCTGTGATCGGTGCTTTGGTTTGAAGTTTTTTTTTTCCTTTTTGAGTTTTCTTCCCTGATCTGAAATTGTTGGAGTTTTTTCTATTTTTTTAGAACGGTCATTGATGTTTTGGGGTTTTTGGGAATTAGATTTCATCGATTGTGTAATTTTGAACCTCGAAAATGCCATTTGTGAAACTTGATCCATCTGGTAAAGATGCTATTCCAACTGACAGAATTGGAAATTTTGAGACTATCTGTGGTTTCTTGAAGGAGAACTAGGAAGTCGCAAAGTGGGTTGCTATAAGAGCCGTTGCACTATACTATGATGTTTCCTCATCTATGCTGCACAATAATGATAATTAATTGTCTTGGTGGTTTCGCTCAAAATTTGAGTCAGGTGGATTATTGAAAACAGATTTTTCTGGACCTTGGTGTCCAAACTTCAGATTTCACTAAAAGCGTGATTTTCCCTTTCCATCTTTGGTGCTAAGTAGAATGCACATTCAAAAATTTTAAAAAAATAATAATAATAAATAAATATATATATATATATATATATATATAGCGGTTCAAGGGGCATACGTAAAAACATATGTAAAAACAATGGTTTTTCAATATATGGGTTAGGATTTTGGATTGAGCTGATTTTTGCGAGGATAGTCACTATGATGAGAAGATCATCCTTACAAAAAATCAGCTCAATTAGAAACTTCTAAATCCATCAAAAGTGATTTACAAATTATTGAAAAAAATTGATAAAAATTTGACAATCCACATTCTAAATCACTGTTAATGGGGTTAGAAGTTTCAGATTGTATTGATTTTTTTTTCATATGATCTTCCCATCATAGAGATCATCCTCACAAAAAATCAGCTCAATCCGAAACTTCTAACCCATATTTTAAAAATTTATTAATGTTACATTGTTTTTTCATATGTCCCTTGATCCTGACCCTATATATATATACATATAAATAAATAAAACGTGTAAAAAAAATTTTGGATCTTTGTAGCCAAAATCTGATCAAAGAATCGATTCTTGGACACAATATCTTGGTTCTGATTGAGGGAATTTCAGCAAAAGTCAATCTTTTATTTTTGGGTGTTTTAGGAGTTTTGTGTTCTCTATTGCCACACCAAATTTTATGTGTACCACACGATACTTTGATGCTTATTTACTTGATTGTGAACAAGTTGGTATGGCAAAAGAATTTTTTTAGGCTATATTTTTAATTTTTTTTAAATATAATTAGTAATAGTTATAATAAAAAAGGGTTCATGCCTTATCCTTACAACCATCATCCTATCATCAATTTGATATTTGTTGGAATCATGATTTATTGTGGGTCACCTAAAAGCGACCCTTGATTGGATGATAAATAAAAAAACAAAAAAAAGTCTTTTTGTTTTAGTTTTTAAAAAAAAAATAAAAAAGAAATTTGTTCTTGTGATTGGCTAATGATTGATTATTCTTGTGTTATAATTTTTGCCCATCTAATATGCTATGAGATCTTGATATATATCTTTGATGCGCATGCTTTGATTTCGAACTAGATGTTTCGAATATTTTTGTATTTCCTGATCAATATTTATTTAATATCCATATGTTAATAGTTTGATTTAGCCTATGGGCCAATTTATTTGAAAAATGCCTCGGGCACACCCCACCCTATTTTGCACACACCATTAGCACGTTTATTTTATTCTACTGCACTTTTGCATGTCCCTTCTAACCAACGTGACACTAGTGTATGGTCCGATCTTCTCGTGAGATGCGACATCATGCATGAAAATCACAGCTCCAATCACGTACCTTTATGGTATATAAAATTGAGGCATTAGTACCGTTAGATCAAGTGACACTGAAAGGTATATTGATGCACCCATGCTAGAGTTACCTGAGCCTTTGTCCAATTATAAGCCGTAAAGTCACATGTCTCGATTTCTAACCCTAGGCAAAACTAATCTAAGTTACACCAATTGCACTTCTTAGACAAAATCAGTGCCTAAGTAAAATCCTGCCCCATTGTACTTCATATACTAGGGGGATAGAGTACGTCTATTCTAGACGAGAGGTGACTTAAGAGTGCTCTTGCTCAGTATTGTACGTCACTTCTTAACTAGAGATCAAATTGGCTACTTTTGACTTTAGAGATTTGGGTTGGAGTTTTAGATTATCACTTATACGGTATATCAAGCCAAGTCACCACGTATCGTCTGATTGAGTACGCTTAAGAGGTATATAGGTGCACTTGGACAAGGGTGGCAAGCTAAATTATATTGTACGTAGTAAATCTAGAGTCTAAGAACCTTCCTATAGGTCACGACCCGAACCACCTATGGGTGTTTCCGGGTTGCTCAATTCAATCCAATCAACAAGTAAGTGGATGGATCGGTTCAGACCGCTCAAACTAAACCCACAATATCGGTCCGACCCAATGTATAAAATGTAAATCAATTGGCCCAATCGACAAATGGATAAAACTAATCAACATCAAACCGATTGGACCAATTGATTTTACTTTCAAAGATTTAAACTATTTTATACCAAAAAGATTCGATTTTAGGATCAAATTAATTTGTCTAATTGAAGGTTCTATCCCAATCGGAGTAGACCCGTGACTAATCTTGTTCACCTTCTTGGTCGCTATAGACTTATAGTGCATTTGGATTTGATATTTCCTATCAGACTTTGGTTAATTTATATCAAAATTTTAATAATGTGGTTAAGAGTCAATGGTTAACCTTAGTTTACTTCCAATCAGGAAATAATTGCTCCTAAATGTTTTAAACCACCATTTGTACTAATTTGGATCCATGAAAAAAGTCGTCTTTCCAGAGTACTATTGTCAATTCCAAGTAGTCAGCCCTTGCCACAAGAAGAAACAAGTACCATCGATGAAATAGTACTTCATCAGATTTTGGAATCTTTTCAAGCACAAATTATTAATTCTATTCAAACGCAAATTGAAGCCTTAAAGATTGAAAAGAAAAAAAGATAAAGTTATAGAATCCTAGGCTGTGTTTGACCTCCTCGAAGACCAGGAGGATAATCAATTACCTGTTGACCCTGTCTTAGCGCATCGAATAACTTAGGTTGAAACTGCCTTGAAGATTATCAAAGACCCGACTATTTTGCTCTTGGATTAGAGGCAATTATGTTATTTCCCACAGTCCATTTGCTAGAGAAGTTTATAATGCCAGACATAGAGAAGTTTGATGGGATTGGAGGCTCTAGGACTCATTCGAAAGTATATGTCGATATCATGCAATCTCAGGATTTGAGTGAAGAACGGATGGTACAACTTTTTCAAAGAATCATTACAGGTCCTGCCTTATGCTAGCTAATATCATTGGACTCATCTCGGGTAAGAATATGGCATGAATTGATGAAGGAGTTTATTGGTCAGTGTTCATTCAACACGAACATTGAACTCACAAGAAGAAATTTAGAAACTATCAAACAGAAGTTCGGGGAAACTTTCACTGAGTTTATCGATTGATAGGGAGCTAAAGCCGCTCAATTGTGAGACCGACCTCAAGAGAAGGAACAAGTCAAGATCATCCTCAGGAATCTCACTCCAAATTATGTTAAGTACTTGATGCCTTAATACATTCCCACTTTGTAATCCCTCATTGAAACTAGAAATCAAGTTAAGGATGCCTACTCTTCGGGACTTTTTGGTAACTCATCTGAGTCAAAATCCAAATATTTCAAACCTAGTACTAATTCCTTACAAGTAGCGAACACTTCTTTCGCACTAGCTCCTCAAGCTACTCAGTCCTTACAAGCCAAGCCTAAGATACAATTCACCAATCTTGGAATGTCCCTCAGTGTCGTCTATCAAAAGTTGATGAAAAGGGGATTGCTAACACTATTACAACCTAAGTCTTTGCCAAATCCTCTTCCTCCAAACTTAGATAATGGGCAATTCTATGAATTCCATCAGATGTTTGGCCATGTTCTTAATAGGTGTATTATCCCCTGTCATGTTATTCAAGATCTTGTTGAGCAAGGGAAAGTCATCATACCCGCTTCTACCGCGTCCAATGTTAAAACTAATATTTTGCATACATTTCAAAATCAACCCCTTCCTGTTCTGAACCTAATATCCATATCCAAACTTGAATCAGTTGACCCAGTTTCCTTCAATCACCCAATTGATCTTAACAATGCATCCTCCCCATGCAAAAATGAGCCCACCTACCCTAAGGCAGTGACAGAACTAAAGAACAGAAAAATTATTGAACCAATAGGTTGTTCAACATATGACAGGCTTGAATCAGAATATGTAGGGATAGCAAAAGTAGACAAGTTCAACTCACCTATTTAAGATATCCAAAGTAGCATAGGCCTTAGAATCGTGTCCCTCCATTCAAAATGATGTCCTCACTTTAAGTTTTTTTTTAGCTTCAGTTGCGCCAGTCTTTGAGTTCAGTTAGTTATTTCGATTATGTTAAGTTTTTTATTTTGGGTTTCAATTAAGTTAGAGTCTATATTTTTTTTTTCTAATAAATAAATAAACTTTTGATTATCATGCATGTAATAATGATGTGAACATAAAATTTGACATAAGGAATACTTCAAAGCTCACTAATCAAATTTGATAAATATTAGATTTAAAGAGTTCACTTAAAAAGTGCAAATAAGTATTACATTATCCTTAGGGGAACATGGGAGAATAATAAACTTACTTGAGAAATTCAACAACGTTTCTACATGGTTTCACGAGGATATATTGATAGATTGCACCAAAATAAATCAAGACATAAAGTCATAGGTGATTTTCAAAGTCAAAGTTTATTTATCAAGAATGATGCAGTTGAAACCATGGACAAATATGTTAAGGCCCACAAGAAGATCTATCATACTGCTCATTTATGAGAGGAAGATTATCATTTATAAAAGAATAAGAGATTTTTTGAAGTTTTGAAAATGTTGACCGAGTCAATGTCAAATACAAAGAACTCAATTACATTCAATTTTGTAGAAGAAGATTGAAGATTACTCATTCTCAAAAGAAGACCATACTCAACGGAGCAATCAAGACATCGAGTTCCTAAAATCTTGACCAAATCAAGTAGCATTTCACCAAAGGAAGTCTTTTTTGGTCGAATCATTTTCCTGTCTTACTAATAAAAAGATAATATTTTTTAGCCCCTCGCAACCTCTAAAAAATCAATGGCCTCTTTTTTTTAAACCACACCAATCAACTTCGGAAGGAAATTCTAAGTATGAACTATGTTTTGACCTGATCCCAAAAGAGAAAAGAAATATTTGGGGTACATAGGCAACCTGAAAAGTTACTTCAGGCCCAATCACAAAAAAAGATGTATTCTCTTAAAAAAAGTGTAATCCAAAAGGAAAATCCCCTATTGAAAGTTTCAAAAGAAGTAACGCCAAACTAGAGGCATTAAAAGAAAGAGTCAAAAGAATTGACAGAAAAGAAAAGTATGCCAAACTAGTGGCATTAAAAAAAAGAGAATCAAAAAAATTTACAAAAAGAAAAGAATGTCAAATTAAGGCATTAGAAAAGAAATAGAATATTAGACTAGGGGCAATTTGGGAAGTCGAGCCTTATGCCTTTTCTTTCTAAACCATGTCCTCAGCCCACATATTAAGTTTCCTAAATGCTAATTGACTCGATTAAGGTGTAGGGAATTAAGAAGTTGTTGAGATGAATATTCAAGATCATCAAGAGAAAAGAGAAGTCAACTAGGTTGAAAACCTAAAAATGTGACTTAGGCAAAAATAAGGTTACACAAAAAAGAAAAAATCCTACTAAGAAAAAAAATTCAAAAGAAATTTTCGAGTTGCTTATTCAAGATCATCGAGAAAAAAAGAGAAGTCCACTAAGTGGAAAACATAAAAAGACAACTTAGGCAAAAGTTAGGGCATAACCATAAAAAAAGGCTTAATAGATTGAAAACCTGAAAAGACAACCTAGACAAAAATCAAGGCAACATTAAAAAAGTAGAAAAACAAAACCCGCTAGGTTGAAAACTTGAAAAGGCGATCTAGGTAAAACTTAGGACACTAAAAAAGAGAAAGGAAAAATCTCATTAAAAAGAAAAATTCAGAAGAAAGTTTACTAAAAAGGTAGAAAATTATTCAAGTCACAACATTCGAGAGCTCGCATCCGACGAAGACAATACTAAATTTGACAAAACTCAGAAGTCATCTTAAGCATCTTTAAGAGTATGTATTTGTCCAAGTGTTCGTTAAAGGAGGGTGTAGAACCATCGACTACTTTGAAGAAAAAGATCTTTTATTCCAATAATTATCAAGATTTTAAGTCTAACTCAAGCATTTTTCAAAGGAAATTTAAAAGAAAGTGATCATCTCCTTATTGCACATATAATAATCTTAAGAGTCTTGAAAATTTAAAGGAATGTCAATTTTTTTATTTATCATATATCAGAGTCCATAGTTGCTTATTTATATCCATTCGATCAGTTTCATAGTCAAGTTTTAGTTAGAAGCCAACCTTGAAACTAAGGGCATTTTTTTAGAATAACTGTGATTTCGAAGTTTTCATTCTTAATCCCATAATCAAAAATAAAATCTTATTAAAAAATCTAGATGTCCGATTAAGCCTAATGATAATTTTGAATCTAGATGCATGATAAGCCAATAAAGGCTTGATCTTTTAAATTTGAACTTGATAATACTGAGTTTTTAACTAATCTTAGCCCGAGAAGCGTGGCTCCAATAAGTTCGAGTCCAAGAAATGAGACTCCAACTTTGAATAAGATTTTTTAAGTTTCTACAAACCTTAGCCCGAGAAGCATGGCTCCAATAAGTTTGAGTTCAAGAAACGAAACTCTAACATGAGTAGGATTTCTTAAGTTCCTACAAACCTTATCCCGAGAAACGTGACTTCAGTAAGTTCGAGTCTGAGAAACGAGACTCTAACTTGTATAGGAATTTTTAAGTTCCTACAAACCTTGGCCCGAGAAACGTGACTCCAATGAAACGTGACTCCAACTTGAATAGGATTTTTTAAGTTCCTATAAGCCTTAGTCCGAGAAACGTGGCTTTAGTAAGTTCGAGTTCGAGAAACGAGACTCTAACTTTGATAGGATTTTTTAAGTTCCTACAAACCTTAGCCCGAGAAGCGTGACTCTAATAAGTTCGGTCCGAGAAACGAGACTCCAACTTTGAATAGGATTTTTTAAACTCCTACAAAACTTAGCTCGAGAAACGTGGCTCCAATGAGTTTGAGTTCAAGAAACGAGACTCTAACATGAGTAGGATTTTTTAAGTTCCTACAAACCTTAGCCCGAGAAGTGTGGCTCTAGTAAGTTCGAGTCCGAGAAATGAGACTCCAACTTGTATAGGATTTTTTAAGTTCCTACAAACCTTAGCCCAAGAAGCTTCGCTCTAATGAGTTCGAGTCCGAGAAACGAGACTTTAACTTGAATAGGATTTTTTAAGTTCCTACAAACCTTAGCCTGAGAAGCGTGGCTCCAATAAGTTCGAGTCCGATAAACGAGACTCAAACTTTTTCGAACTCTAAAAAAAAAAAATTTCAAAAATGATTTAACGAAGTTCCTACATCACTTGATTTTGATAATGTTATGACTCCAATTACCTTATTGTTCAAACTTGTCATAATTCATATCATATGATTGTTTTCATTGCATAAGTGCACTGCAATTGGAATCATTATTGTTAGTGAGAGAAAATCTTTAAGATCTGACAATCTTTTTAATCGATGAGAGTTTATTCTCAATGATCCGATAGAATACTTAATGAGCATCACACCATTGCACACACATGCACTTTTACATTAGTCAGGGAGAATTTTTTAAAATTTAAGAATCAGATACCGTCAGTGAGAGCTTCCATTGGAGGACTTGACAACTTTTAGTTCGGGGAAAGTTTTACCCTCAAAGATCCAAATGCCCCGACAAATTGCTTAATCATGCTGCAAAATGAACTGTCACTAGTTTTGACATTTGGATATTGCACAATCTACCAAAATAGATTTGTATCTAGTTTGCTTTAACTCTCTGCCAAAGTGGGGTATCTGTAGACACCACATTTTGCATACGCCTGATTAATGAACTCGTCAACTCGATTGCTATGGTTCCCAATGATGGATGAATATTCCAATATTTTTTATTTGTCACTAAATATGTCTCAAAAATATGAATGAGGTATTTCAAACAAACAAAATTTTAGAAACCACGCTACACTAGGAAAATATGACCCAAAAATATAGAAATCATCATTATGAAACAAAAAAAAGCTTTAAGAGAAAAGTCACGAACAAATGATCAAATTACCAAAATATCCCTAACATCAAAACATTCCTAGAGCTCACGTTACGCTTAGGAAAATCCTTTCGAATACATAAAATAATAAATTAAAATCAAATAAACTGTTTTGAATATTTTAAAATTTTTGACAAAATTACGAAAATACCCCTCATCGGGTCTACGCTAAAACCCATAAGTGACACAAACAAATACTCCCATTGAATTTCTTATGAAAAACTAATTTTAAAACATCCCAAAACATTGAAAAATGACCTCGAAACACAAAAGTCCTCTTCGAGGGTAAAATAATAATTTTTCAAATCCAAAAAATTTAAAATTTTGAAATTAATAATTAAAAAATAATTAATGTAAAGTGAAATCTTAATAAATTAAATTAAATTTTTAAACAAATAAAAATCAATCAATCAAGCCCACGGGCCAAAATTTAAGTGTTGGCCCACTTATTTATGTGGGGCCCACCTGACATTTAGTAAAAGACCCATCCATTTGAGGGCCCAAAGAATTAAAGATATAATTAGAGGGATTTTTCAAAAAACTTAAAAATATTCTTTCATCGTACGTAAGAATTAAAACCCTAATTTCAAACCCTAATTCACTTTATGTAAAAGAAACCTAGTCAAACTTGTAAGCTCCCAAAAAACTCTATAAATAGGAGCCTCCACAACCCAATCTTATAGGTCAAAATAAACCTGGGAAAGAGAGGTCAGAAACTTCTCTCAACCTTCCCAAAATCCTAAATCTGAAGCCCCAACTCCCTATCTAACATCCAAACCCTAATTTTTGCTCAAAAAACACGAAAATCCCTTTTTAAAAAAATTAGAAAATACTCAAATCTAGGAAGATGATACCTCAACTTGGAGTTCAGAAGTAGATTCAGTAATCGAGAAAAAATAGGAAAACTCACACGAGGATGCTCTCTGCTAATTTTGAGGGAACCCGTTGTCGCAATCACTCAGGTAAAAAGTAATTTTCATTTATCTATTGTATTTTTAGGTTGTTTTGTTTTGCAATGTAATTTTTTGGAAAGTAGAGACCGGAGATTGTCGGGCGAGGTTGGTGCCTAACATCTTCCAACCTCGTAACATGATCCCTGGACTCGTTCGTTTTTGTAGATCAATGTTTTTATCTGTTTAGAGTCAATATTCGGGTCCTATACCATAATGACTAACTTTTTTCTATAGTGTGTAATTTTTTATTTTTTTTTATAAATGGTGATCTGGGGTTTAGGAGGACCCCCAACAAAAAAGGAGACTACAACCTAAGGACCATCCTTCCCTCGGCATCTTCCTTAACAAGCTTAGCTAAGCCAGAAGGAACCGACCCGGAGAGGATCTCCACGTATGAATCTAAATTACATAAGCCTGCTAGATAATCCGCTGAGCGATTGGCTTCTCTATAAGTAAACAAAAAATCACATTCTCTAACTGATATGAACCTTCTTGGATTAGGACCTTCTCTTGATGATTTTTCTATGAAACCTTTTATTCGAAGGCTTCGAACGTTCTAGATTGTTTTAAAACAAATTAAAATGTTGATCGGACTAAAATCCCAAGGAAACTAAGTCCTTGAAACCCCAATCTAATGACACCATAAGGATTGATCACTTCCTTGATAAGTCGAAGATTCATGTCTTTTCTTCAAAAACTCGAATGAAAACTCATAAAGAACCCACAAAGAAAACATGAAACAAAACTAAAGTTTCTTTGAATAAACTTCAAAATCTCATAAGATGTAAATTATCAATTGTGTCTCAATTACAAAATGAGGTGCCCTTTTATAGACAAATTAAATCAAGATTAATTCTAATTAGTCCTTGGAAAAAATAAAGAAAGTCTAATTAGTCCTTAGGAAATAAAGAATTCAAAACTAAGGACAATTAGAACATAAAAATTCCCAATTAATCCTGGCATTCAAATTGATCTTCCAAACTGATCTCTTGCATAAAAAGATAGTTGACCATCCTTGATGAAACTTTGATATCTCCGAAGTTAGCCTTAGAATCTTCTAGAATGGCCTCTTTGTATTGGACTTCCACAATCAAGCCTTGCAATGCCTCTTCCATCCTCTTTGTCCTTGCCCTAGTCATTGGACCGCCAATTCCTTGTAATGGTTCTTGAGAAGACTTGGAAACAGCAACTCGATCTCCATTATTCTCCCCCTCTTCGAAAATATTCATCCTCGAATCACCTAGATTAAATAAGGATCAATCAGCAACATTAAAAGTTGCACTAACATTACCATAATCACTTGGCAAATCAAGTTTGTAGGCGTTATCATTGATCCGTTCCAAGATTTGAAATGGACCATCTCCTCGAGGCTGCAATTTTGATTTCCTTTGGGTAGGAAACCGCTCCTTACGCAAGTGCACCCAAACCCAATCTCCAGGGTGGAAAATAACTTTCAAGCGACCCTTATTGGCTTGCTTAGCATATTGCTCATTCTTCCTGTCAATGTTAGCTCAAAATTTGGCATGTAAATCTTTCACAAAATTTGCCTTTTTCTTATCATCAATATTAACATGTTCATTAGTAGGCAAAGGTAAAATATCCACAGGCGTTAAAGGATTAAAACCATAAACAATTTCAAATGGAGAAAGTGAAGTAGTTGAATGAATAGTCCTATTATATGCGAACTCAATATGTGGTAAACACTTCTCCCATTGTTTTTAATTTTTTTGAATGATAGCACGCAACAAGGTAGTGAGTGTCCTATTAACTACTTCAGTTTGACCATCCATTTTAGGATGTGCAACAGTAGAAAATAGAAGTTTAGTTCCTAATTTACTCCATAAAGTACGCCAAAAATAACTAAGGAACTTAACATCTCTGTCACTAACAATTGATTTAGGTAGCCCATGCAATCGAACTACCTCCTTGAAAAACAAATCAGCAATATGTGTTGCGTCATTGGTTTTAGTACATGCAATAAAATGGGCCATCTTACTAAACCTATCAACAACAACAGATATACTATCTTTACCATTTTGAGACCTTGGCAATCCTAAAACAAAATCCATAGAAATATCAGTCCAAGGCTGATTAGGTACAGGCAAAGGGGTATACAAGCCATGCGGTCGAATTTTAGACTTTGCTTGCCTACATGTAATGCACTTATCACAAACAGATTGAACATCATACTTTATATGGGGCCAATAAAAATGCTCACGTAAGATATCTAAAGTTTTTAGGACACCAAAGTGACCCATTAAACCTCCCCCATGACTTTCCCTTACAAATAATTCACAAACAGAACAATTAGGCACGCACAATTTATCTTTCTTGAAAAGAAATCCTTCATGCCTATAAAAGTCACCAAACGCACACTTAGCACATGCATTCCATACGTGGCTGAAATCAGAATCATTAGCATACAAATCTTTAATTAATTCAAAACCAAGTAGTTTAGTTTGCAATGAAATAAGTAATACATACCTTCTTGATAATGCATCTGCCACAACATTTTCCTTCCCACGTCTATATTTAATTACATAAGGAAATGTTTATATAAACTCCAACCATTTAGCATGTCTTTTATTAAGTTTACCATGGGCCTTCAGGAATTTCAAGCTCTCATGATCAGAATGAATGATAAATTCCCTCGGTCATAAATAATGTTTCCATGTTCGAAGAGTTCTCACTAATGCATAAAGCTCTTTGTCAGAAGTAGGATAATTCAATGCTACCCCACTTAGCTTTTCACTAAATTAAGTTATTGGCTTAGAATCCTGCATCAAAACAGCTCCTACTCCAATCCCGGATGCATCACACTCTATTTCAAAAGCTTTATCAAAGTTAGGCAAACACAACAAAGGTGCATTAGTTAACTTATATTTCAAAGTTTGGAAAGCCTGATCATGCACATTAACCCAATTAAAAACAACATTCTTTTTAACAAGTTCATTCAAAAGTGCAGCAATAGAACTAAAATCCTTAACAAACCTTCGATAAAAACTTGCTAAACCATGGAAACTTCTTATCTCATTCATATTCTTAGGTGTAGGCCAATCCTTTATTGCCCTTACCTTTTCCTCATCAACACTAATTCCCTACGAACTAACAACAAATCCAAGAAACACAACAGATTCCATACGAAATGTGCATTTCTTAAGATTAACATATAACTGGTGTTCTTTTAACATACTAAACACAGCACGCAAATGCTTCACATGGTCATCAACATTTTTACTATAGACTAAAATATCCTCAAAGTAAACTACCACAAATTTTCCCATGAAAGCACGCAAGACATGGTTCATTAATCTTATGAATGTACTAGGTGCGTTAGTTAAACTGAAGGGCATTACTAACCATTCATATAATCCATATCTAGTTTTAAGTGCAGTTTTCCATTCATCTCCCTCTTTCATGCGAATTTGATAATACCCATTCTTTAAATCAATTTTAGAAAATAAATGAGAGCCATGCAATTCATCAAACATTTCATCTAACCTAGGGATAGGATGCCTATATTTTACTGTTATCTTATTAATAGCTCGACAATCCACACACATGCGCCATATTCCATCTTTCTTTGGTACTAAGAGAACAGGAACCGAACATGGGCTGAGACTTTCCTTACAAATTCCTTCTGCAACAGTTCATCCACTTGCCTCTATATCTCCTTTGTTTCATCGGGATTAGCTCTATAAGCAGGTCTATTTGGTATAGCAGAACCAGGTATGAAGTCTATTTGGTGCTCAATTCCTCTTAAAGGAGGTAAACCATGCGGAATCTCCTCGGGAAAAATATCCTCAAAATCCTGTAATAAAGACACAACAACACTAGGCAAAGATAAGTTAAGATCGTCAGTGGAAAAATAAACATCTTTGTACATAAGAACTAGAACTTGTGGCCTTGCTATCATTACACTTTTAACATCATGTTTTTCAGCAAGTACATTCAGTACTTTATTCTTCTCTCCATGTTGTTCACTCTGCCCTCCTTTTTGCTCACACCTCTGTTTCTCTCTAATTTTGCACTCACTTGCTATCTTGATCTGGTCCTCATAAGCTTGCAAAGGTTTGAGAGGGGCAAATACAATTTTCCGATTGTTCATTACAAAATAATAACGGTTTTTATACCTATCATGCGACACTTTCCTATCAAATTGCCACGGTCGACCGAGTAATATATGACTAGCATGCATCGGTGCCACATCACAAATAACCTCATCCACATACTTGCCTATTGAGAAAGGAACCCGAACTTGCTTGTTTACCTTCACTTCTCCACAATCATTCAGCCATTGTTGCTTATACGATTTAGGATGTGATGTGAACCTTCTTGAATTAAGACCTTCTCTTGATGATCTCTTCTAGTCTTCAAACGTTCTAGATGGTTTTAAAACAAATTCAAATGTTGATCCGACTAAAACCCCAAGGAAACTAAGTCCTTGAAACCTCAATCTAACGACACCACAAGGATTGATCACTTCCTTGATAAGTCGAAGAATCATGTCTTTTCTTCAAGAGCTCGAATGAAAACTCATAAAGAACCCATAAAGAAAGCATGAATCAAAGCTAAAGTTTCTTTGAATAAACTTCAAAATCTCATAAGATGTAAATTATCAATTGTGTCTTAATTACAAAATGAGGTGCCCTTTTATAGACAAATTAGATCAAGATTAATTCTAATTAGTCCTTGGAAAAAATAAAGAAAGTCTAATTAGTCCTTAGGAAATAAAGAATTCAAAACTAAGGACAATTAGAACATAACAATTCCCAATTAACCCTGGCATTCAAATTGATCTTCCAAATTGATCTCTTGCATAAAAAGATAGTTGACCATCCTTGATGAAACTTTGATATCTCCAAAATTAGCCTTAGAATCTTCTAGAATAGCCTTTTTGTGTTGGACTTCCACAATCAAGCCTTGCAATGCCTCTTCCATCTTTTTTGTCCTTCCCCTAGTCATCGGACCGCCAATTCCTTGCAATGGTTCTTGAGAAGATTTGGAAACAGCAACTCGATCTTCATTAGGATGTTTCCGCCATTTCAAATTCAACTTCTCTACCAACAAGGTACTAGCAACATTGGTACAACTCCCACTATCAATAATCAATGTACAGACTTTATCCTTCACGTGGCATCTTGTGTGAAAAATATGCTCACGTTGCTCCTCATCTCCTTCATCCTTAGGCTGTATACTCAAAGCTCTCCTGGTGACAAGTAAATCACCATGCACATGCTCTTCTACTTCAACATCAGAACAAACCTCTAATGGAGGCATCTCATTGTCACTTGAACTAGCACTTTCAATGTCTCCGTTTGCCAATACAACCATAACCATTTTGTTTGGGCATTCAGAAGCAATGTGTCCAAACCTTTGGCTCCTAAAACACTTAATCTAACATGACTTAATAAGAGGCATTGTTTCAGGTCTATCTTTAGGAATAGAAACCGAAGGCTTCGACTTTGCATCTTCTTTTGATTTGAAAGGAATTTTGTTGTCCTTCCAATTTGGTCTCCACGGATTATTAGAAGATGATCCAGATCTGAACCTTCTAGACTTGATTTGCTTTTCCACTTTAATGGCTTTGTACAGTAACTTTTCCATCTTCACATAATGGTGCAACTCAACCACATCAGCAATCTCTTTGTTCAATCCGGCAATGAATCTAGCCATGGTTGCTTCTCTATCTTCCTCTATGCTTGCTCTAATCATGGCAATCTCCATTTCTTTATAATAATCCTCTACACTCATGGAACCTTGAACCAACCCTTGCAATTTAATATACAAATCTCGATAGTAATGGCTAGGAATAAATTTTTACGCATCACTGACTTCATCTCATCCCATGATCGAATAGGTCTCTCACCATTTCTACGCCTATTGATCACCAATTGATCCCACCATATACTGGCATAGTTTGTAAATTTCACTGCGGCTAGCTTTATTTTTTTATCCTCGGAATAATTATGACAATCAAAAACGTGTTCAACTTTCCTTTCCCACTCCAAATATAATTCAGGATCATTCTTTCCGTGAAAGGTCGGAATCGTCATCTTTATGCTACCCAAATTGTTATCTTCTTTGAAATCTACTTTCTTATCCCGTCGATAATGTACTCTCTCCGTCGAACTCATGTCTTCGATATGGTTTAGATTCATTAGAGGATTCCATATTGTCCAACCTTGAATTCAACAATTTAAATTGATCATGAACGGCCTTGATGAATAATTTTAAGTCGGTCTCATGTGGTTCTCCCCCTTCCTTACTCATGGTTGAAACCCTGTAAGTTAAAATAAACGAAAAAAAAAAAAATATACAACAATCTTGTAAGTCCCGGAAAGTGATGAAAATGATGGAATTGGAGGTCGAAACGGTGTGGAACAAGTCTATGCCTGTTCAACTTGTAGATCTTGAAAGGAGCTTCGATTTGATATGCACTAATAGTTGTTCCGATACCCAGATCAAAAGTTATGGCCGTCTAAAGTTAGCAACTCCAATTTATCAATTTTCTGTAGTTGCAAACAGCAACTAACAAATCCTTTTTTTTTTTTTTTACCCAATCCGTCTTATGGTACCTAATAGAAACTAAAGTCCAACAATGTCAAAGGTTAATCTGTAATTCGTCAAGAACAACCAGCAACATCAATATACATTGTCAATCTTAATGGGTCAACACGAATAGGAAAGAAGAAAAACATAAAATAACATAAAGAAAAAAAATAATAAATCCAGCAAGTATTCTTCTTTAATGGCATAAATACAGTAACAAAACTTGCTACAGTTTTTTTTTTCTTTTACAGCAAGAAAGATACCAATACACAGCAACGTTTATCGTAATAAAGTCTGATAGTAAACAACAAGAATTCAGTAATAATGTTGGGGTATAACGTTGGGTGGGAATATAAACTCAGCAGGAAATCCAACAAGAGGAGACGTTTATGTTCAGCACTTTTTTTTTTTTTCACAATAGAACGTTATAACAGAAGGTTGTTGCTGAAATTCAGCAACTGAAATTAATGTGTTATATGATATTAATCGGTTTTTTTATCTAATATTCATCACAAAACGAAATTCTAAATTTCCAACAAGAACAGCAAGATAGAGAATGTTTAAGAAAATGTTTTAATGATAGTTTCGGTTATTTATTTATTTCAGGCAAACGATTCAATAGAACGTTGTTGTGAACAATCTCAGCTCGGTTCAGCAAAACGTTAAAGAGAATTAATAGATAACAACCTCAATCCAGATCTATTTTCAGCAAAGAATTCAGCCCAATTGTGAACCAGATTACAGCAGTTATTATGTTCAAGAATGTTCAAGAAGATCTTTGGCAGAAACACGTTTATGAACCTCACGTTAATGAACCAGCAAGCAACAATTTTTCAGCAAGAAATCACATTGTAAACATTAGGAAAACTCCAACAAGTATAGCAACAACGTTAAAGAACATTAGCAGATGCTTGTTCTTTGAAAGTGGTTGATTAAACTACAGCAATCGGTTAGTTTTTGATCATGTAAGAACAATTTTGGTTCAAGAATTTAAGGAATGATTTGTAATGGTCGAAGTTGAAGGGTCAGTCCTCTTTAGAGGGACGTTCTGAAAAAAAAATCTGAGAATGTTGTATCTCATTTGTTCTCCTTTTCTGTAATTTCAGCAATAACGATCAACAAGAAGTCTTAGATAATCTTCAATTGAAATCTGGCGAATCAAGACTATCACCACAAACGAAATTCAGAGATCAAAGCCATGAATGATCTATGTAAGTTCATTAACAACGACGATGAATTTTCAGAGATCAACAACAAAACGATATGGTGAAAACCATCGAAGATAAAACACAGAATGGTTTCCTATAAAAAATGTAACAAGAACGCAATTCAATGAGAGTTTCTAATTTCCTATGGAGAACACAATAACAACGCAATTCAATGAATGTTTCTGATTTCCTATAAAGACTAGCAAGGAACCGTTGTTAATCTACAATAAACCCAACAAATGTTTTGTTCTTCAAAACTTTTAAGAAGATCGATCAACAAAGTGTAATTCTGAACGAAAATTTAGAAACATAAACGGAACGTAACAATAAAAATAAAAAAAGAAGGAAAAAACTTAAAGAACAACAACATAGAACATGTAATTTCAATAATTCTTTGAAGTTTCAAGAAGAAAATCCAACAAGAGGAAACAAACAAGAAAACAAAATTAAGAAATTTGTGTGAATTTTATGAAAGAACCTGTTTTCCAGTTATAGTGGGTTTTAAAATGGGAATGAGTCTTTGTTGGGAAGCAAGGTCTACCCCCATTGTTCTCTAATTCGAATGTCACCCGAACCAAATCTTCAAAGAATTACTTCAATCTTGATGTATTTTCCAGCAATCTTGATGCTCTGATACCAAATGATATGAACCTTCTTGGATTAAGACCTTCTCTTGATGATCTCTTCTAGGAACCCTTTTATTCGAAGGCTTCGAACGTTCTAGATTGTTTTAAAACAAATTAAAATGTTGATCGGACTAAAACCCCAAGGAAACTAAGTCCTTGAAACCCCAATCTAATGACACCACAAGGATTGATCACTTCCTTGATAAGTCTAAGATTTATGTCTTTTCTTTAAGAACTCAAATGAAAACTCATAAAGAACCCATAAAGAAAACATAAAACAAAACTAAAATTTCTTTGAATAAACTTCAAAATCTCATAAGATGTAAATTATCAATTGTGTCTCAATTACAAAATGAGGTGCCCTTTTATAGACAAATTAGATCAAAATTAATTCTAATTAGTCCTTGGAAAAAATAAAGAAAGTCTAATTAGTCCTTAGGAAATGAAGAATTCAAAACTAAGGACAATTAGAACATAAAAATTCCCAATTAACCCTGGCATTCAAATTGATCTCTTGGATAAAACGATAGTTGACCATCCTTGATGAAACTTTGATATCTCCGAAGTTAGCCTTAAAATCTTCTAGAATGGCCTCTTTGTATTGGACTTCCACAATCAAGCCTTGCAATGCCTCTTCCATCCTCTTTGTCCTTGCCCTAGTCATTGGACCGCCAATTCCTTGTAATGGTTCTTGAGAAGACTTGGAAACAGCAACTCGATCTCTATTACTAACCTTAGCCTTTAACTCTTTAATCTCCCTAATAATTCTTTGAGTGTACCAAGGAGGTGTGATTTGTCCCTTCAGCGCTTCCACAGCTACCTTTGAATCCGAAGCCACTTTAACAACTTGTCCTCCAAGTTCCACAGCCTTTTCTAAGCCCATGTGAATAACGTGGAGCTCATGGATTAGCACGGATCTCCCTCTCTCCCCTTTCACCGTCGCCCATATAATGTCTCCATTGTGGTCACGAATTATAGCACCCATTCCCCCTACATTACCTCTTAATGAGCCATCACAATTAATCATCCACCATAGAGTCCGAGGGGGACTCCATCTGCAGATTTTTGGGATCGCCATACTAAATTTAGCTTCTATGGCCCACGACTCAAAGAAACTCCTATTGACGCTCGAGTCCTCCACCACAGTATCTTCTTCACTAAACCTTATTCTCACATCTTGGACAATGACTTGCACTAGCACGTCCTCGTTAGAATTCTTATTCTTAAAAATTCTCTTGCATCACTCCTTCTAGATGTGATAACAAAGGTGCTGAAAGAGTCTCGTTTGATTTCCGTGGAGAGCTCCCTACCCTTGAAGTTAGTGATCATCCAATCCAATTCTTGTGCCCACGGTTTTATTGCTCTAGCATACCTGCATCCCATAAACATATGCGCTATGCTCTCATTGCTGTTGTTATATAGTGTGTAATTTTTTCCCTTACACTAAGGGCATGTTTTTTTAAATTGTATTCAATTTTCTCTAGTGCAATATTTCCTATCAAACTAGGGGCCTTTTTGTTCTCAAGCTTGATTACTGTTAATCCTAAGGGATAATGGGAACCCCGAATTTAAGGTTACCCTCTGGATAAAATTTTTTGAAAACCCTTGATGTTCAAAAGAAGTTAAAAATTTCATAAAATTTTTGAAAAACCTTGAGTTTCAAACAGAAGCATTTCTAATCTCATATTTGGTTTTACCCAGAGAATAACTCATTACCCTTTCACTTAGAACCGTAGATAGGGTATTCTTTCTTTCCAAGATTCATTTGTTTTTCCCCAGATTCTTTCTCAAATTTATTCATTCTTTCTCAGATTCATCATTCTTTCCCAGATCCATTCATTATTTTCCAGATTTATTCACTCTTTCCCAAATCCATCCATTCTTCCCCAGATTCATTCATTTTTTTCCTGATTCATTCATTCTCTCCCATATTCATTCATTATTTCCAAAATTCATTCATTCTCTCCTAGATTCATTCATTATTTTCTAGATTCATTCATTCTTTCCCAAATTCATTCATTCTCTCCCAGATTCATACATTCTTCCCCAGATCCGTTCATTCTTTTCTAGATCCATTCATTCTTTCTCAAATCCATTAATTATTTCCCAAATTCATTCATTCTTTCCTAGAGTTATCTATTCTTTATCAGATACCGTCGAGGGTTTTCTCGGATTATGTTCAGATACCAATGAGGGTTTCTTAGAATTTTGCTCAGATACTACCCATTTCTTGGATTATGCTCACATATCGTCGAGGGTTTTCTAAGAATTATGCTTAGATACCGTAGAGGGTTTTCTCAAAATTATGCTCAAATACCACCGAAGGTTTTCTTGAAATTATGCTCAGATACCGCTGAAGGTTTTTTTGAATTATGCTCAGATACCACTGAGGGTTTTCTCAAAATTATGCTCAAATACCATCGAGGGTTTTCTCAGAATTATGCTCAGATATCGTCGAGGGTTTTCTCGGATTATTCTCAGTTTATGCTTAGATTTTACTCAGATCCTCTGAGATTTATCTCAGATTTCAAGTGTACACACTGCACATTTGTTCCATTAGTCAGGGAGAATTTTCAATTTCAAGGATCTAACATCGTTGGTGAGAGCTCGAGCTCGAGGACCTGATAATTTTTTAGTTTGGAGAGAGTTTTATCCTCAAAGAATCAAATGTCCTGACGAATTGCTAAATTAGGCTGCAAAATAAACTATCACTAGCTTTGGCATTCAGATATTGAACTATATACAAAAATAGATTTCCTATCTAGTTTGCTTCAACCCTCTGCCAAAGAGGGGCATATGTAGACACCCCATTTTCGCACTCGTTGGATTAATAAACTCGTCAATTCAATTGTGATGGTTCCCAATGATTAATGAATATTCTAATATTTTTCATTTGTTACTAGATGTATTTTAAAAATTCAGATGAGGTATAAGCAAAGAAAACTTTAGAAATCACGTTACATTAGGAAAATATAAGCCAAAAACGTAGACATCATCATATTCAGACAAAAAGAAGCTTTACGAGAAAAAATCACAAAAAATGACCAAATTACCAAAATACCTCTAACATCGAAACATCACTAGAGCCTACATTACATTTAGGAAAATCCTTTTGAACACATAAAATCATAAATTAAAATCAAATAAACTGTTTCACCAATTTTTACAAAATTCAACAAAATTACGAAAATTTCCCTTACCGGGTTCACACCAAAAAAATATAAGTGATAAGGGTTCACGCGAAAATTTCCCTAATATTTATTAAAAAACCCTCCATCTGAGGACCCAAAGAATTAAAGATATAATTAGGGGGATCTCCAAAAAACTTAAAAATATTCATTGTACGTAAGAATGGAAATCCTAATTCAAAATCATAATTAAGTTTATCTTAATGAGACTTAATCAAACTAAAAAACTCTGAAAAAACTTATAAATAGGATCCTCTACAACCCAATCTCATAGGTCAAGAGAGAAACCCTAAGAAAGAGAGGTCAAAAACACCCCCAACCTTCCCGAAACCTTAAATCTGAAATTCGAACTCCTTACATAACATCGAAACCTAAAAAAACCTAGAAACCCTCTAAAAACACCAAAAAAAAAATTCTTAGATCTAAGAGGAGAATACTTTGTCTTGGAGATCAGAAACGGATAAAAAAAAAAGAAAATCACACGAAGACGCTTTCCGCCAACTCTGAGGGAACTAGTTGTCACAATCATCTAGGTAATTTTTTTATATTTATTTTTAGGTCTATCTAGCAATGTAAATTTCTTTTTTGGGAACAGTACAGACCGACGTTTGTCGAGCGGGGTTGGTACCTAACACGTTTCAACCCCGTAACGTGATCCTCTGACCCATTCTTCTTGTAGATCTATGTTTTTTTTATCTATTTAGAGTCAATATTCGGTTCTTAGACCATAATAACTAGGTGGTGACTCCTAAACCCAAAAAAGCCGATCCGCAACTCGCGGATCAAGGGCGCTTTCCATAAGTAGAAACCTAATTTGGGTCATCTACGTCCATAATGATCGCCTAGTTTTGTTCATATTCCTTTCCGTTAGATTGAGAAATTAGACATGAGAGCTAAGACATTCATGTTTATGAGATATTCTAAGCATTCTAAGGGCTTTGTGTTATTTATGAACGAGACAATGGTGGAATGGTAGAGATTGAGTCGTGAGATGTGCATTTCATTGAGAATGATTTCCCAAGCAAAAAAGAAAACTCAGACATCACATGAGTTCTATTAGATGATAGAACCAAATCTAGAATTAAAAGAGGAACCTCTACCTATTCTAGGCAAGGGTTGGGTAACTAAACCTTCTAATGATCCGATGATCGTTGAGGATAGTGGGAGTATACCACTAGATGTTACTGATGACGATCTTAAGCTACGTAGGAGTAAATGTTGAACTATACCTCATTATCGATTTAAGATTGATGGGGAATTATTCATGTCTACTCTACTTGATGATGATGAACCTAGGAATTACTGGGAGGAATTGTCATCATCTGTTTCTAAGGAATGGATAACTGCTATGCAAGATGAAATTAGTTCTATGATGAAGAACTAAGTTTGGAAAGTTGTTGATTTTTAACCTAGACGGAAACTGTTGGAAATAAATGGATTCTAAAAGTCAAACGAAACGCCAATGGAATTATTGATAAGTATAAAACCCGTATGGTGGTGAAAGGATATACGTAAATAGGCCAATGAAACTATGATGAGATTTTTTCACCTGTAGTGAAACTCACATCCGTTCGCCTCCTTTTAGCCATTGTCGCACATTTAGACTTAGAACTCTTCTAGATGAATGTTAGGACAATATTTATCAATGGAGATTTGGATGAGAAGATCTATATTGATCAACCTATAGACTTCAAAATAGAAGGAAATAAGCGCAAAGTCTACAAGCTTAAAAAAATCCATTTATAGTTTGAAGCAATCATCCAAGCAATAGTACTTTCAATTTCATCGAGCCATTACTACAAATGGGTTTACAATGATGGAAGATGACCATTGTGTGCACCTTAAACAGAATGAAAAAAGTTTCTTAATGTTGCCTTTGAATGGTGATGACATTTTGTTGGCTAGAAATTATATGGAGTTGATTGTCACCACTCAGAAGTGGTTATCCTCAAATTTTGAAATGAAGGATATGGGTGAAATACATTTTGTACTTGGAATTAAGATAACTTGTGATCTCTCCAAGAGACTTCTTTGTTCGTCTTAGGAAACTTACATTAAAAGAGTGTTCGAGCATTTTTGTATGCAAAATTGTAAACTTATAGACACTCTAATCCAAAAGGGACTTTCATTACATCTTAGTCTATACCCTGTGATGGATACAGAGAAGGAAAAAATGGTATAAATACCCTATCCAAATGCAATTGGAAGTCTGATGTATGCTATGATGTGTACTCGATCAGATATTTGCTCTGTAGTAGGATTTGTCAGTCATTATTAAAGTAATCCAGGAACTGCTCATTGGAAGACAGTAAAGAGGATTTTTCAATACTTGCGTAGGACTGTAGATTATTCATTATGTTACCTAGGAGTAGATTTGCGATTACATGACTATTGAGATGCATATTGGGCTAATGATTTAGATGAGCATAGATCTACATCAGCTTATGCATTCTTGGTTAGAGGTGGTGTTGCTTCTTAGTCTAGCAAGAAACAGTCTTGTGTAGCATCATCCACGATTGAATCAGAATACATTGCATGTAGTGTTGCGGTTCAAGAAGTTGTGTGATTGAGAAGGTTCCTTATTCGACTAAATATAGTGCATACTGCCTTACACCATGTGTCATTGTATTGTGATAGCATGGCAGCACTAGCATATGCAAAAGATCCTTAATACCATGGAAAATTGAAACACATAAACAATCACGACCACTACATTCGAGACATGGTTGCACAGATCATCTTATCACATATTTTTTCATGTCAAATGGTAGCGGATCCTCTGACTAAACCTATTCCTCGAGACATTTATCATACTCATGTTTGGAGTTTGGGACTTCGTAGGTGTTGATATGTAATTGTAATAGATTTTTTTATTTATCACGATTGGATACTTCCTTTTTTTTATACAAATATTTATTCCTTCCATTTGATTAAATTATCATTATATTGCATTCCTTTTCGGTTATCTTATACCCACATAATTTTTAATATATTTTTGAACATAGACTTGTTTTTCTCATCAGGCTAAAGTCATTAACTCACACAATGATCATCCTGGCGCATAAAATGCAAGCAGGAAGGTATTATATAGACAATTAAACCATAAAGGTTCAACCAATTTATAAGGCGTAGTGATTTTGAGCTTGATAATTGTATTATTGTCACCTCGAATATTGTCGATATGAGATTCATAGGAATCGATTATGATTCATAGACTTGTAGAATCATAAATCCTGAAAAGCCAGATGTGAACTCTAATCAGGTGCTTTGGTAAGAAATTGGATTAGAAAGTTTAGGTTAGGCGCTCATAGTGCGACTAGACTTAGATCTGTATGGTATTGAGGTTGACTAACTCTTGAGGAGCTCCACCGTAGAATGTAAGTCATACTACATGCATTATTTATTTTTGACTTTTTTTTACTATTTATATGAGTAAGTGAATGATTCTCTGTTTCCTTACTGTGTGAGTATTTTGAATAATTAGGTAATTATTATGCCCTTAGTGACTAATGACTATGTTGCAAAGTAGAGGTCAATGTTTACTGACTTTAGCATGTTACCTATGACTATGATTGATAAGGTCTAATGGAATATGATTCGAAAAGTAACTTAACCAAAACTAAGCAACATGAGGACTTGAGGAAGATTTAATGGCATCACATTCTAATGATAGATTGTACACAATGATTGAAGCATGTGCCAACACTGATAACTTAACCAAGTTAAACTCACGTTGGTTGCACACTTTATTCCCTTGTATGAAGAAAATATGTGCATAACTTGAGATGAGGAGATGATTGTAGAGTCCCACCATGGACGAGTGGGAGATGTTAGTTGTTTTGGACGTCCATGTAGACCCAATCTATGTATATCACGGATTAGGACTCCTCTTAGAGTTAGAGTCCTAATAAGGTTGAGTCCCTATTATAATAAGAGACTACAATCCCTTTTCTAATTTTTATCTCTATAAATAGATGAGATGTGGGGATGTGATAAACTTAACAAAAGACTACAGAAAATTAGATTCTCCCTAAAAGGATTTCTTCTCTCTAAAGTGGCAGTTTTCTAGGTTTCTATCAAAAGATTGTAGGGTTTAAGACGTGGAAATAACGAATGCTCTATAAGCGTCGACATGACGGGTATTTGGATTTCCGATCTACGACAATTGACTCAACGTGACACGACTCAAGGTTTGGATCTCCGCTGCAAAGAAAAAGGTATACCCCTAAATCCTAACATTGCTATCAAAGCCATATTTGTTTCGTGCTTCGTTATGTTGTACGAATATAAATCTAAATCGATTTTACTAGATCAAACAAAGCCTTATGAGTTCATCGACCATAAATTTTTGTTTATAAATTGATTGTTTTCTGAATAGAAACTTGGTATTTTTCTAAATCGATTTTGAACAAGAAATTTGGGGATTTTTCTTCAAACCCTCGTCGGACACTAAGATCCTATTTTTTTTCAATTTCTATTACTTCTATTCGAAGTTCATAATAAATTAAAAATTGAAAAAGGGGAAGGAAGTAGGATCATAAAATTAGATGAAGAACATGAGAAGAGATCTGATCAAACTCACCTGATCTCTCATTTTTTTGTACGGGGAGCATGGATCGATCTCACAACTTTTTGATTTGGATTTAGTCGCGCTAAGATTGCGCCTCAGATCTATGCCAAGGCTGACTCAAATCCGTGTCGTGGCTGCTCTGGGATAGAAGCTCCGACATGGTAGAGGTTGCCGCTTGGTCGTGAAGCTCCCCAAGATCCATGTCGTGGCTGCTCTTTAAACTCAATCATGAGCTATCCACGATGGCTTAGTTTCCTCTTTAATCCTTAGTCTTAATGAAGAAGTTTTTTTTTCTTCCTGTTTTTGTTAAAGGGTTTTAGTTCAGTTAGAAGAAATGAAGAAGATAGAGTTCAACATAACTTTTCTCTTATTAATATATTGATTTTAGAATTAATTTTTTTTAATGTACATCAGTAGCTGTATGAGTAAAAGACATTGTTTTAATTTTTTTAAGTATACAACGGTGGTTGTATAACTAAACAACACAATGAGTTCAACAGAACTCTATAAGTGTTGAGATAATGCATTGAAATAAGATTTCTTTTAATATACAATGGTAGTTGTATAATTAAATTGCACTGAGTTCATCAGAGCTCTATATTTGTTGATTTGAGTTTTTAATATACAATAATAGGTTGTATAATTCAATAACATCGATTATTAATATAGCTCACAAATTTTATATTGATTATTATAGCCTTGGAGCAATTTTTAATTCTAAATTTTTTTTGTACAACACCCTTCAAGGAATTGTATGGATGCACTTTAAAATAAATAAAATTGCTTGTTTATTATGTAGCACAGACCATGCAAATGAGTATTGTCTAATTTTAAGTCAATAATTATCTTTTTTGACATTAAATTGGATTGAAGAATTGAAATATAATCATTTTAATTAGTATGTCCATATTCGATCTGACTCACCAAAGGGTAGGTCTATCACATAGATGTGTAATTTGATATTTGTTGGAATAACATGATATCGATAATTATTTATGTGATCGAATATAAATATTTTTTCTTTTTATCTTAACTTGTAATAAATTAATTTAAATATTTATTAATTTATTACCATTAAGAGTGGTAACCTTTTGAGTTTCTCTTTAAAATTTGTGCATCACGAATTTAGCAATTAAGATCAAAATTATGATTAAAAGACATAATTACTAAATTTGACAATCGTCAATGTTTAGTTTTTCGATTTTATGCCATAACATTGATCTTGATTGGTTGATATGAGGGATTGAGTAAATTTTTTATGTGTGACATAATTGATGGATATAACAATTTTTTTTAGTTTGTATACGTGTTTTTTCTCATTTTTACAGTAAATTATAATGGCATCTTAAAAGTAGTAGCAAATTTAAATAAGGGAGAGATGGTAACAATTATGACATTTTGCATCATAAGATCCAATATCTTTTAGATGAGCAAGGGGTCGTAGATACTTTAACCATAGTTATGGACATACCAAAAGAAGGGACATCTGCGCAACACCATCATAACATAGACACATATTTGAATTGACAAAAACAAGATCAGTGCGCTCGTTTTACTATGTTGAGTAACATGCACAATGATCTTATTGGCGAATTTGAGAGTTATCAAATAGCCAAAGATATGTGGGATGCTTTGAAGCTGTCTTTTACATATATTTCAGCAACCAAATTGCGCGCATTGACGCTAAAATTTGACTCATATTAGAAGGCTCCCAATAACATCATGGTCTAGTATCTTAGGAAAATGTCTTAAATGATACGCTATTTAAAAGCTGTTGAAAATATTCTGACAGATGAGCAGTAAATTTCTATTGTTTAGAGATCTTTACCTGATTCATGGGAGCAGATTAAACTTGAAATCGCCTCAACCCTCGGGGCCGTCCTCTAAATAGCGGATACGGGGTCCGATCTATGTATCTCCAGGATTTTTAAAAGAAAAGGGAGTCGCCACCTAGTTTAGGTCCAGGAACCAAAATTAACTCCAAATAGATATGGATCAGTCCGCGGATCAAAGAGATGGGTAAGGGGTCAGGTTACGAGTTTCGGAAGGTGTTAGGCACCGAACCCGTCTGATCAAGATGATCAGTCTCTACTACGATCCAAAAATATCCTACGGTCAACATTCAAAGACTAAAAATCAAACTATAGTCCAATCATCATCAAATTGCATCGGATTTACTAAACAAATCCTACAGTTAAAATAATTACATGGATTCTCGAATTTCGCATCATAGAATCCCATGATTGATGAGGTTTATGTGGCACCAAAATTTAGTAAATTGATTCGATCATATTTGGAGAAAAGTGAAATCAATTAATACCTTGTACACAAAATTAATGAATTGGCTCATTGATGATATTTATTAAAGAAATTTGATTTCTGAATTGTCACGTACACTAAATTAGTGAGTCAATTCATACATTATTAATCAAAGAAATCCGATTTTTTGAATGGCCACGTGTATTAAAATCAGTAAGTCAACCCACACATTTTCAACCAAAGAAATTCAATTTTTGGACTGTCAGTACATCCTAAAATTAGCAAGTTAACTCACCAATTATTAATCAACGAAAAACGATTTTTGGATATATTAACATTAGTGAGTCAACTCACATGCCCAATTTCATAGAAAATCGAATCAAATTTCCAATGTCCCCAAAATTAGTGAGTCGACTCACAATTTGTTAATCAAAATAATCTTTGATTATTTTCAAAATCGCCACATGTATTAAATCGATGAATTAACCCGTATGCACAATTTCTAAAAAAATCGAACCAAATTTCCAATGTACCAAAAATCAGCGAGTCGACTCGCAATTTGTTAATCAAAATAATCTTTGATTATTTTTTTAAAATCGCCACATGTATTAAATCGGTGATTTAACCCACGTGCCTAATTTAAAAATAAAATCGATTCAAATTTTGAATATCCCTAAAATCAGTGAGTCGACTCTCAATTTTTATTATGAAAATCTATTTTTTTTTATTTTTATCTTTCGGGTACACCATTAATTTTTATTGAATAAATCATCATTAATGAGTTAACCCAATAACGTAATAAATCGACCTGATAAATATCAACACCCAATGAGCCGATCCACCAACTTAATATTAGCGAATTAACCAATTAATTTATCAACAAAAATGAGCGAATCAATCCACCAATATTTTGAAATAGTAAAGATTGCTATGGCGCCACGCATACCCCAAAAATCGGTGTATCTATTCGGATGTATTAAAAATGCGATCGAGAGTGAAATAAATAAATAAATAAATAAAAATAAAAATAAAAATAAACAAAAAAAGGCAAAAATAATTCTCCTAATCTATCAACATACAAAATAAAACATAAAAAAATATTCCTCTAACCTATCTCCATGCAAAAATAAAATGAAACATATAAAAGAGTGTAAAAAAATATAATCTTGTCGATAAAAACTCAAAACCGCATAAAATAAAATTAAAAAAATTAATTCTATTGATAAACAAACATAAGGAATACACAAGAGAATTTCTAATCCTACTAATGTACATGAGCAAGTAAGAAAATAGGATTTCATAAAATTATTTTCTTAATCTTATTGACATGCGGCGATAAACAACACACATAAACAATGCATCTCCTTTAAAATATCACGTGGTATCGAAAAAAGAAAGAAAAGAAAAAAAGTAAAAAAAATAAAAAATCATCTCATAACCATGTCTATGATAATCATAACACCAAAATTAACGAGAAACTTCAATGTGAACGGGACAATTTTTACATAAAAGGAGAAGATAAAATAAAAATAAATAAATAAGGGCTTACCGAAGAATAGCGAATTGTTTCCTTCAGGTATAACACGAAGATCGGTGAGTACTCGATTGACATTTGCTGTGAGCAGCGAGGTTGATCCGAGAGGTATTATAATGGGTAGAAAAGAGAAAAAAGAAAAAATAATGGTTGGGTTATTGTTTCATGTATGAGGCCAAGAGGTGATGGTGGCTTGAGAGAAGTAGATGGAGGTTGGGAGATGGAGAAAGGTCTGAGAGGGTGTGGGGCAGCAAGGAGGGTTTAAAACGTGAGAGAGATAGAGAGGAAGGTTGAGAGAGGAGGCTTGATAGATGACGTTGCAGCAATGGCTGCTATAGAGTAAAGGTGAAGAAGATGGAGAAGGGACTGGCAGATGAAAGGGAAGAAGAGACTTATTAGAGGAGAACGTGGGTGAGAGAGGGCTGTGCTAGGATACGAAGAAGATTAAGATGCAAGGGCTGAGATGTAAGAGATGAAGTGTAGAGAATGGTTGTGGGCGTTAATGGAGTTATTGCTGTTTTTTTTTCTTTAATGGCTACCTCTAAAAAAACCGTCTTCCCCCTTTTGTTCTCCTTCCCCTCTTTTATAATGGTTTCTCTATGAAATGTGTGTGTGTGTGTGTGAGAGAGAGAGAGAGAGAGTGGGGAAGAAAGTGGCTGTTGTGTGCGTGGTTATACAGTATAAAAAAACCTGAGAGAATGTTGCTAGTTTTTGTTGTGAAGAAGAAGAAGGGTGGAGGACGTGGGTTGATGGGAGAGATCAAGGGAGAGAGTGAAGAGGAGGGGAAGAATGTGGCTACCGTGTGGGTGGTCCAAAACATGGGTTGTTGGAGAAGATAGAGAAGGAATAGTTGGAGAAGAAGACCATGGGAGCACGTGGGGAAGAAGAAGAGAAAAAAACGTGGGTTTTTTTATTTTTTATTTTTTATTTTTTTTATTTTTGAATTTTCTTTTATTTAAAAGAATGAGAGAGGGGAATCCTATGCTACTCGTATTACGGTAATTCTCCGCCAATGAGTCGTGATTGGTTAATGAATTGATTTTGTTTCCAATTAGTTGATTTCGAAATTTTTTTTTTTTTTAGTCGATGTTTTGATTTGAAATTTAATTTGGTGTTTTAAATTACATTTGAATTTGTTTTTTATTTTAAATTTTGAATTTCAATTAGAATTTAATTTGAATTTTGATATTAAATTTGGTTGTTGGTTGATTTGATTTTGATTTTTGATTGATCGTTCGATTTTATTTTTACATTTTAATTGGTTGGGTGATTCGATTTTAATTTGAGTTTTAATTTTTTAATTTGAATTTAATTTTTAATTTAAAATTTGAACGGGTTGATTAATTTGTGTTTTAATTTGAAATTTAAATTGATTTCAATTTTTAATTAGTCGGTTGATTGGATTTCGATTTAAATGTGATCGAATGGATTTTAATTTGTTAATTACATTTTTGGTTGGTCGATTTGGTTGATTGATTTAAAATTTTAATTCAATTTTGCATTTTAATTGGTTGAGTGATTTTTAACTTGATTTTCAATTTGATTTTGATTTTGATTTTGATTTTATATTTTAATCGGTTTCTTGAAAATGTAATTTTTATTTTGTATTGAAATTTAATTTGATTTTACGATTTTAAATTAATTTTAAATTTTGGATTTTATTTTAATTTTCAATGTGAATTTTATTTCGGTTTAATTTTTTTATTTGAATTTTATTTTCCTAGGGATCAAGGTCTCTATGTTAGAGTTAGATGTTAAGGGGCGTTTTGGTTAGTTTTTACGATTTTTGACGATTTTTCTTGAATTTCTCTGTTTTCATCGATTTGGATCCCGTTAGACTCGAAATCACGTTCCGAGTGTAATGGAGGTACTTTCGAGACTTTTCGGACATCTAAAATTTATGAGGGGTATTTTCGTCATTTTGATGATTTTTTACAAATTTTTACCAATTTCTCTGTTTTCATCGATTTGGTCCCGTTAGACTCGAAATCACGTTCTGAGTGCAATGGGGGTACTTTTGAGACTTTTCGGACATCAGAAATTTATGAAGGGTATTTTCGTCATTTTTGTGATTTTTACAGATTTTTAAGAATTTCAGCGTGAGATTTATTTCAGTCCCTATGTGTTTATTTCTAAATCTGAAATCCATATTTTCCTACCGTAGCGAGGTCTCTAAGTTATCGAACTGTGTAGCGAACCTATGCGTATGTGCTTGCTAAGTCGGGTGTAAGATGTAGCGATCCTAAGCGTACGTAAATTTCTAGGTCAAGTCGTGACGAGTAGGGGGGATGAAAAGAAACTAGAAACAAAAGGAATCAAGCAGTACTCACAAGCCTTCGAGTTCTTTTATATTCATCATTAGGAATCCACCAAAATCGGGTGACGAATTGTTGCATTAGGCAGATGCAATAATGGGGTGTCTACAAAACTCAATATGATGCACAATGAGAGTATTACCAATTTTTCTTAATTGTCGCGACATCTTGAATTAGAAGCTGAACGTCAGTCTACAAAGACTAACAATGTCACTTTCATTACTGAATCCTGTATGTGCTCGAATTTCATATCCAAAAGCAAGCCAATGAAAAGAACTCAGACCAATGAAATTACACTTAAAAAGAGCCTAAATTTCAAACCCCGTAGAGAAAAACATGGTGAAAAGAAAGACAAATTTAAAATGATATGTCACAACTGTAAGAAATTGGGACACTTCGCTCGTGAATGTACTAAGTTGAAGAAGGTAAAAACCAACTCTAAAACCCCCTTTCATTATTTTGTTTGCATAGAGGTGCTTGTTGTTGATTTTTGTGATTTTAATCGGATTGTAAATTCCGAAGCAAACAAACATATAGTAAGGGATAGAGTTGGGTTCGTAGAGTTTCAACAAGTCTTGCATGGTAGTATGAAGATTTTCATGGGAGACAATTGTAGTAAAGACATAGTGTGAGTGGTAAAATACCAATTATAGATGCGCGTAGGATGCACATTGTTACTCCACGATGTTCTTTATGCGTTAGGAGTTCGACGTAGTTTACTTTTCGTTACATCGTTATTAGATTTAGGTTTTGATTTTCATTTTTTGTTAAGAATAGTTAGCATTTCTTTGGATTCAGTTGTTTATAAACATGTTTTTATTTCAAATGGTTTGTTTAAATTAGATGTTAATTTTAATAATTTAAACCCTGATACTTGTTCTATTTCTAATGATGTTGTTTTTTATTCTATGAAATGGCATGCTAAATTAGGTCATATTTGGTAAAATAAAATGAAAAGATTAGCGAATAATGGATTATTAGGTCCACTTTCAAAAGTTGATCTTCCGGTCTGTGAACATTGTCTAGCCAGAAAATCGAGTAGGAAATCATTTGGAAAGGCGGTACGTGTGTCAATTCCCTTAGAGTTAGTCCATTCTGACATCTACGAACTTAATGTTAGGGCACGCCATGGAGCAACTTATTTCATCATATTTATTGATGATTATTCGTGATTTGGACATATTTATTTGATTTCGTATAAATTTGAAGCATCAGATTATTTTAAGAAATTTATGTTGGAAGTTGAAAATCAGTTAGAGGGGAAAATTAAAACTCTCAGAACTGACTAAGGAAACGAATATTTATCAAAGACTATGAAGAAGCTCTGTGAAGAAAAAGGTATAAGTAGGCAATTAACAATTCCTTATACTCCACAACAAAATAAGATAGTAGAAAGAAGGAATAGAACCGTTTTAGACATGATATGATCGATGATAGTGCAAGCAAACCTTCTTATTTCTTTCAAGGGAGATGTCATTTTGACTGCAGCCTGCATCCTCAATAGGGTACCCTCTAAATCTATTATATCCACCCCTTATGAGTTAAGGATAGGTAGAAAACCTGATTTGTGTCATCTACGTCACTGGGGATCATCTGGTTTTATTTATATTCCTTCCCATCAGATTGGGAAGTTAGACATGAGAGCTAAGAAATACACATTTATGAAATATTCTGAGTATTCTAAAGGTTTTGTGTTTATTTATGAACGAGACAATGGTGGAATGGTAGAGATTGAGCTGCAAGATATGCACTTCATTGAGAATGATTTTCCAAGTAAAAAGAAAACTCAGACATCATATGAGTTCTATAAGATGATAGAACCAAATTTGAAATCAGAATAGAAGCCTTCACCTATTCTTAGTGAGGGTGGGGTAACTAAACCTTTTGATGATCCGATGATCGTCGAGGATAGTGGGAGTGTACCACTAGATGTTATTGATGGTAATTTTGAGCTACGAAGGAGTAAACGTGGAACTATACCTTATCATCGATTTGAGATTGAAAATAAATCATTCATGTCTACTCTACTTGATGATGATGAACCTAGGAATTACTAGGAAGCATTGTCATCAACTACTTCTAAAATCTGGATGACGACCATGCAAGATGAAATTAGTTTTATGATGAAGAACCAAGTTTGGGAACTTGTTAATCTTCCGCCTAGAAGCAAGACTGTTGGAAACAAATAGATTCTAAAAGTAAAGTGAAAGGCCGTTGGAATTATTGATAAGTATAAAGCCCATCTAGTGGTGAAAGGATATACCCAAACAGAGGGTATTGACTATAATAAGACTTTTCACCCGTAGTGAGACTCACATTTGTTTGCTTCATTTTAGTCATTGTCGCATATTTAGACTTAGAATTCTTCTAGATGGATATTAAAGCAGTATTTCTCAGTGCAGATTTGGATGAGGAGATCTAAATGGATCAACCTATAAGCTTCAAAATAGAAGGACATGAGTGCAAAGTCTGCAAGCTTAAAAATCCATCTGTGGCGTGAAGCAATCATCCAGGTAATGATACTTTTGATTTCATCGAACCATTACTACAAATCGATTTACGATGATAGAAGAGGACCATTGTGTATACGTTAAACGGAGTAGAAAGAGTTTCTTAATGTTGTCTTTGTATGTTGATGACATTCTATTGGCTGGAAATGATATGGAGTTGATTGTCGCCACTCAGAAGTGTTTATCCTCAAATTTTGAAATGAAGAAGATCACTCATGATTGTTTCAAGAGACTTTTTTATTTGTCTTAGGAAACTTACATTAAAAGAGTTCTCGAACATTTTCATATGCAAAATTGTAAACCCATAGACACTTCGATCTACAAGGTACATTCCTTATATCTTGGTATTTGCCCTATGACGGAAGCCAAAAAAAATATATATATGGCACAAGTGTACTATATAAATGCAATTAGAATTCTGATGTATGCTATAATGTGTACTCAACCGGATATTTGATTTGCAGTAGGATTAGTCAGTCATTATCAAAGTAATCTAGGAACTACTTATTGGAATAAAGAGGATTTTTCAATACTTAGTAGGACTGCAAATTATTCACTATGTTACCAAGGAGCAGCTAACTTAAATAGAAAGATTTAACAAGATAAAATCAAATAAAGAATACTAGAGTAGAGTTTCTTCACTCTCTAATATGTGAATCTCTTACTATTATATATCTAGATTAAGCATGCTATATCTTGATTTTTCTAGGAATGAAGAATCTAGGTTAAGCAAAAAAAAAAAATGTCAGAGTTCATCTCTAGCCTTAATCCATAGGAGTGGACACACCGTGAAGAAAGCCCATAAACATTAAATGAATTAAGACGTAAATAAACTAAAAACAAGAAAATAATCTTGCTCTATGCTTTTCCACTCTCCAGTAGAAAGGAGATTAGCCTAAGATCATTGCAAATGATAGAAAAAGATAGATAGAGATGAACAAACCTTACTTCATTAGACAAATATAATTACAATTTCTCCTTACTCTCTCACTTATAAGAAATTAATGCTATTAATGGAAAACTTAAGTTAAAAATATAAAATACAAGAGAAAAGACTAAGGGCCTTAGGTTAAAGGAAGAGGAACAAGAAACCAAAAAGGGCACTCAAAACATTCCTAGAACGAAAAACCTTTTTCCAATACATAAAACAACAAATTAAAATCAAATAAGCTGTTTTGTCAATGTTTAAAAAATTCAACAAAATTAGTAAAACGCCCTTATAGGGTCCTCAATCATTTCATGGTGAAAAATCCATAAATGACACAAACTAATACTCCTATTGAATTTCTTACGAAAAATTGATTTCAAAACATTGAAAAATGACATCTTAACTCAAAAGCCCTCGTTGAAGGCAAAATAGTGATTTTTCCAATCCTAAAAATTAAAAATCTGAAACGAATAATTAAAATATTAATTAACGTAAAGTGAAATCTTAATAAATTAAATTTAAAATTTTAAACAAATAAAATCAATTAATTAAGCCCACGGGTCAAATTTTAAGTTGTAACCCACTTACTTAAGTGAAGCCCACATAATATATATAAAAAAACCCATCCACCAAAGAATTAAAAATATAATTAAGGGGTTCTCCCAAAAACTTAAAAATATTCATTAAACATAAGAATTAAAATCCTAATTCAAAATCCTAATTAAACCCTAATTAACCTTATCTTAAGGAGACCTAGTAAAATTGAAAGACTTCCAAAAAAACTCTATAAAAAAGAGCCTCCACAACGTAAGTTTTTGGGACAAGAAAAATTCTAGGAAAGAGAGGCAAAAAACTCTCCCCAACCTTCCCAAAATCTTATATTTGAAGGCCCAACTCTTACCTAACACCCAAACCCTTTTTTTTATTCAAAAAATACCTAGAAATTCTCAAAAAGCACTTAGAAACCCTCAAAACACCCAGAAAATATTTAAAAAGTATCCAGATCTAAGAGAAAGACACCTCATCTCAAATATTAGAAACAAATTTAGTGAAGGAAACAAAAATAGGAAAACTCATACGAGGAACGCACTCTACCAGTTCTGAGGGAATCAACCATCGTAATCATCTAGGTAAACTATTTTTTATTTATTTTATTATTTTTAGGTCATTTTTAGTAATGTAATAATTTTGGGTATAATAAAGATCGGCGTTCGTCGGGCGGGATTGGTACCTAATACCTTCCAATCCTATAACGTGATCCTCGGACCCTTTCTTTTCGTAGATTAGTACTTTTGACCACTTTTGAGTCATGTTTTGATTCCTAGATCGTAAAACTAGGTGGCATCTCCCAAAATACAAAAAAAATGGATCCATCACATGCAGATCCAGGGCGCTTTCACTCACTCAATTAGAAAAAAGTTTATTTATGAAAATCTTCAATTTTAGAAGGATCCATTCTTAGTCATCTTCACTATTTAGTATGAGATCACGTGTGGAGCACAGTCGAGAAATTTTAGGACGTTCGAATGGGGATCCAGTGTGCCATGGTCTAGTTGAAAGCTTTGGTTTTGAAATTTGGCTAGAATTCTTATTTGGTCCTTTAGATTGAAATGAAATGTCTTGTTTTTGATTTCAGGCCCAATTTGATGGTTTGATCTTTGATATATACAGTGAATGCGCACAATTAGGATTTTTCAACAAATGTAATTACTTATGTACAATTAAGCCTAATTAGCATTCAAGAATATGCAACGTGGTATTTCGAGGCTTAACATGATTATTAACTTAATATGGAAAAAAAAGACAAAAACCAAGATAAATATCTAGTTAATATACAGATAAATCAACATTTTAATACACTAATCAGATCACCCTTGTTTTTTATACCATTCATTTCTTCCACGATTTTCCCATCTCCATGAAGAGTGATTAAAAGGTCATCTTTGATGAACTTTACTTTCTGATGCAATCTAGAGGAAATACCCTTGATCTGATGTAACCATGGTTTTCCTAATAGTAAATTGAACGAAGACTATATATCCAAAACTAGGAATTCTAAAAGAAAATCAATTATTTTCATAGATATTTGTAGATATAAACCTCCCAATGTCTCTTTCAGAGTTGTCATAAGCCCTGACGTCTTGATTGGTTTGTTATAAGTCTTCGAGTTTAAACCCTTCCATGTTAAACTAATACCAAAGGGACTCTCATCCCATTACAATCTACTGTGATATGTAGTGGCTTTGTATGGTTCGCACCTTCCTTAAGGAGATCAAAATCAAAGAAGGATGAGATGTTATTGGCATAGGTTGCCCCTACTATGCTTACCAACTGATCTAGAGAGGTATGAAGAGAGACATGGGCTTTATTTAGTGCTTTGAGCACTACTTCCCTATGAGTATTAGAAACCATGAGTAGACCCCATACAATGATGTTAGCATTCAATTTCTCAAGTTGCTTAATTACTATATCATCTTCATCAATAACTTCTTTTACAAAATCTAGTTTTTCTCCACTGGCTAAGGTTTAGGTTTTCCAACACTGAGTTTAGGTGATTTGAATACTCCCCTTGCTCGAGTCATATGTCTAACTTCATCACAATTGAAAAGAAATTGTACTTTTTCATTAATTAACATATAAGTATCCTCATCTACGAAAGGAACAGACTATTTTGGTTTCATTTGGGTTAGTAAATAACTGGTAAATGTGGGATTATCATAATGAGGTGGGGATAAATAGTAAATTTTTGAAGACAGATCAAATGACGTGAGGTTAGTGGAGAAGACCCTATTGATGAAGATAAGTCCAAAAAGAGGGTAGTTCAGAGGTTTGGAGAAAATTAGATGGACAACAAGGACTGCATCAAAAGGTAATTGAGTGAGGGATACCATACTCAATGATAGGGGAAACTATATTGGCTGGGTAGGAGTGGAAGCAGTGGCCTTTTTCGCATCGATGAGGTCTTGAATATGGAGGTGAAGGGAAATGCAATAATCAATGTGATGATCGAGATTTTGGTAGAATTCATAAAATAGGTTAGGATTATGCCTGAGCGGAAGAGGGTTTGCTAAAGGTTGAGCTTGGATAGGTGTAGTGAGTCCCTTAAGAAATTTTTGGAATGTTGCACTGAGGGTCATCCCGAGGCTAGTGAATTATCTATTGGTTTTTGCCCAATTAGGGGCAGGTTGATTCAAAGGTAGGGGTTGAGCAAAAAGGTTGAAAAGGAATAGTAGAGGTAGTAGATGTGTTGGCTAAGTGGAGTGGATTGGTACTAGGTTTGGGGTTGACAAATGATATTTTCTTTTTGTTGTTAGAGGGGTTAAGCAATTAGGGGCGGGTTGACTCAAAGGTAAGGGTTGAGCAAAAAGGTTGATAAGGAACAATGGGGGTAGTAGATGTGTTGGCTAAATGGAGTTGATTGGTATTGGGTTCGGGGTTGACAAGGACCCCGAAGGCAAATACATCTTAAAGTTGATTTATAGACTGTAGTAAGGACTCAAATGCGAAAAGATATTGAGCCATGAGATGTTGGGCATAGCCTTTAGTGAGAATCTTGAGAATGATGACCGCTTGTTGTTTTTCCAAGGGTGTGCGGCCCTAATTTGTCATCGACAAATGAAGTCAATAAAGGTTTCTCCATTTTTCTGCTTTGATGCTTCCAAATCTCTCCAAAAAGTCTTGATTTCAATGTTATACTTGTATTGATGCCAAAATATTTTTGAGATATCCTCCCATATCTTGACGACAAATAGATTTTGAGTTATTAGCTAGCACAATGATGATCAACACAAAGTGTGTTGAAAGAGTAATGTCATTTGCTCATCATTGAGCCTAGAACTCACATATTATTACTCATGTTAATCTTTAGGTGTGTCCTTTCACAACCTACACTACTGAACTTTTCCATTTCTAGCATTACAAACTTGTTTGGCTATCGGACTTTAAGGATAAGATTATGTATTCCAATTCCTATTAAGATTTTGTCGATCCATTTCATATTCTTCAAGGTTGTTTCTATCACATCTTGAAATCCCAACAAGAATCCCTATGATTCATTAGTTAAAATCTCGAGGTATGAGGTAACCAATCACACAACCTAATAAACACAATCATAGATAATAACACTATGAAGTTAAATATACACGTTACAGAATACTAGACAATCTCAAATTAGAGTAACGGAAGCTAAGTAGTCATAATCATAATCCATGATAAATCTTAACATCATAATCACCTCTCAAAATACAGCCTTCTAAAAGAATATATATCATGTCCCAAAATTTGAATTACACTACACTCGCTATACTACTAGACAAATCCTTAAGCTGATAGAAGCTGTAGATCCATGGCATTACCCTTTACAAGAACCTCTTCGAATGAATCCTCATAGGTAGGTTCTCTAAAAGCTATAACATCTGAAAGGAGAAGGATAAGGTGAGTAATAGGGTGATGTTACTCAGTAGGATGAATGCCATTTTAATAGTGAGTCATACATGTACAAGTAATCATTTAAACAGATAAATAGTGCAAGTTTCATTATGCAACATACAATAAATATCTAAGCATACTCAATAAATAGTTGTAAATAACTTCAATCTATCATTTGTATTATTTAAAGTACCGTGTACATCTTTTCAATGGAAAACATCTATCAACATCACAAAATAAATAAAAATATATAATAAGAACACAATGGTGTAATCAATAAGAGAGTAGAGGAACACACGATACAATGGCCTTGGCATGGCAATTCGATATTCCAAACTTAACCTCCGATGTGGAATCCCATTGTTAAAATCTGATTTTATGGTCGACCAGCATACCGTAATTTTGGGATCGTTTATCTAGCTTAGACTAGCCATTGGCCAAGAACCCAATACTGAATACACCTTACGATGAGCCTACCGTTTGACGACTGTAGACTAACAATGATCACTAACTAGCCCAAGAGACCCCTCACGTCTAAGCTTATTAATAAGCAATGCATGTGAATTCCGCCTACCTCTACACTATATAGAGATTACCTTTACATACAACGTTTCCTAAGAAAGAAGTAGGAGAAATTCTCAGATCTCATAAGCTGTGATATGCTCTAAGGTATCTCATACTACTGAAAAGCATATGACATCTAGTGCTGATCCTAGATTGACCTTCCGGATATACAGCAACACATCACTCTTTGTAGGTTTTCCACAACTTTTCTCTAATAAACACAATAGTTCTCATTTTATATTTTTTACTTTTTATTTTTTTGTGTTTCTTGAAAAGTGACATTAAAGTGTAAATAGCAAATGGGATTTGGTCTGTTGTGAGGATTCATACTAGTCCATGTTTAGGACATAGATGAAACTATCATTTGTGCTATCCTTATTTTGGGCACGAATGAAACATTCTCCATTCGAATCGTGCTCCTAACACGGATGAGGCACCTTCTATTTCAACCGTGTTCTCAACATGATTGAGACACATTTTTGTCCATCCGTGTTAAGGACACGGACCAGAAAGAAATCCATTCTCTACAATTCACAGAATTTGGTTTCTTGTTTCTTACTTTCGATGTGCCTCACTTAGTTGCTATTTTGGTTACTCACTCACTATTTTTTTTTTGAACATGATGCAACATGCATTCCCTCCCTTTTACCTAAGGGGAGATGGAAGGAAAACGAAAATAAATAACCTATGATCTACGTGTGCATTTTTGGGCTTACAACTTGGGCTTCGAGGCCTGAATACATCAAGCACAAACAACGTTGCTTTGGGGGTTGATGTAAAATTGAAAACTTTTGTCCTAGCGTTGTCTAATCGGGCACATGCATGATTCTAATAGGTGGTTTCACAGCTACCTGATGCATACCGAAGTATGCACGTCGTTGGTTGGTGATCAGATTTGATGTGTTCATCCCCGACACTTTAAATAATGATTTCAAGCCGTAGAACCACTAAGCATCTAGGCTAAATATATTGAGGGTAGGGTGGTCGAGCAATGGGACTATGCTGGCAAGTGCATGTGCAACAAGATTTTTCATTTCTTTTTTTTTTCATCGACCCTCTTACAAATATGTAATGAAAGCAACAAAACTAAATAAATATTACAATTTGGACATATGAAAAATAAAAAAGAAAACATGAGAAATAAATAACAAACAATCGTTGTTAGCAAATAAAAATCCTTTTTTTTAATGACCAAGTTGTCACGAGGGTAGAACCTTGATCCCCAGTGGAGTCGCCAGCTATAGATACGTGATTCTTAATTATGATGGCCACATCTACTAAGGATTGGATTCGCCACCATTCATATTGTAAGTGGGTGAGAATGGTCACCCGATGCACATATTTTGAAAAGTGTGTAATTTTTGGCATGTAGTGACTCTCGATGGATAAGGTACCGATCGACCTCGAGATCTGGATAAGCGACTCGATTGGAGAAAAGGGAAGGTGTTAGGCACCCTTTTCTCCCCGCCAAATAGCAGTAACCTCAACTCAACTAGATCAAATTTTTAGATAAAAATGTAAATAAAATGGAATGCCACGTGTCAACAACATGTACCCTAAGCAGGAATTTGTTTTTGGCTTGATTATAGGATCATTCCATTGATGGAAATAACCCTTATAAATCTTTGCATCACATGTGATTTGAAAAAAAGTGTTGGCTATGGTTACGGACCCATTCTCATGAGTTGAGAAGGATTCGACTTCCGGTTGCTTCAAAAATAGTTTTGGGATAAAATTGATTTTATTTTAAAAGGGGATTACAACCCTTATACTTTCAATCGAACCAGAGTCCAGTCTACCGGAGATAAGGGAGGGGGAGCTTTTATCCTAAGTCCATCTAAAAGTAAAATAAAAAGAAAAGTGGATAATAGAAGAGGGAGGTGGATAGGGTAAAGAGAGAGAGAGAGGGGGGTATTTTTGAACCCATCTTGAAGCTTCAATCTTCTTTCTTCTTCTTCTTCTTTATGTCCTTAGTGGTTTATGATAATGTCACCCCTTTTGTGTGATTGAAGGAGTAAGAAGAGATGATGAGTAAATTGAGTTAAGTGTAATATTTTTTTGTGAGACTTGGGGGGAAGAATTGGTAAGTCTATGTACGTGAGATTTTGTAAGGGATAATTGGTGAGTGAGAATTAGTAACCCATTTTAGGAAAATGATGGTATTTATAGATGTTTGAAGTGTATTTTAGAGGTATAATGGGGTGAAGAGTTGGGAGGATAGATAATAACATGGGTTTTAAGGATGGAGGGTATGAAATTTGGAGTTAAAGGGAGGGTAATTATGTAATGAGTAGAAATGGATAGTGTTTAGATCTAAATGGTTTGGATCTTAACCAAATCCATTTGGGTAAAGTGTTTGGTGAGGTGAGATGAGTAATGGTTGATGCAGAAAATGAGGATGTATGGTGTTAGGTATTTGATGGAGTGTTAGGTTGATTGAGGAAGGGAGATGCTTAGATTAAAATAATGGGTGGTGTAAGAGATTGGTTGGTTAGATTTTGGAAGAATTGAGGGATAATGACATGTGGCAAAGGTGATGAGAGAGTAAGGTGATGAGGTATGTTGATTGGTAATGGTGGTTGTTTGATTAGAGAGAAATGTATGGGTTAGTTTGGTGATGATGATGGGAGGTGTGGGTTGTGATGTAAGTTAGTGAAGGATTTTAGGGGAAACTGATAGGTTAGGGTGCAGAAGATATAGGTTGTGATGTGGGTAGTTGATGGTGTTAGAGAAGGGTGATAGGTTAGGTTAGGGTAGGGTATGGGTTGAGGTGATTTTTGGAGAGAAATGAGATGTTAGATGGATTATTCAAAGAAAGTTTATGGGGGTAGGTGATTGGATGAAGAAGGTAAGAGTGGATGATGACATGTGTTACTTTTTGGTGATAAAGTGGTGATTGGTTTGATGTGGATGATGGTTTATGGGTTAGGGTAGTGAGTATGATAATGAATTGGATATGGATAATGATTTGTGGGCTTTGTAGTATTGGGCTTAGGTTTTAGATATGGCTTTGAGTTTTAGAAATTGATTAGGGGTTACCTTGGAAAAAGGTTATGAGGGTTTAGGTTGATTTTAGATTTTAAGTGATGTGGGATTAAGTTTAGGTTAGGGGGGAAGGTGAGAGATTGATTTTGGAGGATTAAGGGTTTATGGGCCTTAGGTGGGCTTAAGGTATTTTCGGATTTGGAAGTGGAGCAGTGGAGGGTAGAAGAAGTGATAGGTATCCCAAGTCTCATTTTTTAATTTTATTCATTTTTTAAAGATTTTTGAAATAATTGGTTTGATAAAAAAATGCCACGTGTTGGCAAATCGGGCTTTTTAGGTCCATTGGAGAATTTTATTGAAAAGCGGATACTTTTGGATACAAAAGCGAAGTGATGAAGGTTAGGAAGGTGCAGAGTAGATCAAATCCCTTTGGTGGGTCCACTAAACTAATAAGAGGTCTTAGGGGCCTTGGCTAGATCAAAAATGCCATTTTTCGATGATTTGGGCCCTTGAGGCCCATTGACACAAGTTGATATTTTTCGATTTTGAGAGTGGAGCGGGGTAGATGGGAGTATACCGAGTCTTTTTAGGTGGGCCCATTAGACCATTAGAAGGTCTTAGGGATTTCAACTCGATCAAAATGTTATTTTTCACTGATTTGGGCCCTTGAGGCTCATCAATAAACTTTATTTAAAAATCAGTATTTTTGGGCCCTTTCGAGTATGGGCCCGTTCAAATTGGGGTGTCTATACTTCTTATCTCACCTTAGCAATAATCCTTTATGTCATAAGTGATAATTGGAAACTGATTCATTCATTCCTTAATAATTTGATCTCCACCCATATTATGATACACATATCAACCAAATCAGAAACCTACGATCCAACAGTTTAGGAAATTATCCTAATCAAAATACATAGCACAACTAATCCCTAAAAATCAAGGATTACGCAAAATTCCTTATACTATGATCGGTTTCCTTTCATAACCATATATCTCAATACTCTACAACCATTTGTGTCGACTCTCCGAAGCATCAATCATTTCTTCTGAAGGCTCCAAAGAATTTGCTTAAGGGAACGATATAAAATCTCTATTTTTCTTCTCGCTTATCTAGACTTGGTGCGGGTCCTTCTTCTTATGATATATCTTTGAATTTAATACTAGGCATATTGACATATAAGTCTTGTTCAATTCAATGATGTTTTTCCAAAATTTCACCTATTAATACACTATGCTCTAATCCTTATTAATCAATATATATACTTCATTAAGTTCTAAATCAATGAGCTACGTTACTCATGTAATAAACTTGAATTGGTTGTAAAGTCACCCAACTTCAATGAAATTTTTTATTTCTGTTTGCACAGCTATGTTCTGTAGGTTCTTAAATAATCTTTTAAGAATATCGTTCTTCTTTCACAAGAATTTTTGAAAGTGATAAAATCTTTTACTCAATCTTTCTTAATCGCATTGCCTAAGCTATCTTCTTTAAATTTAATTTTGATCATAAGAAATTTTCAAGGAAAGGAAATTTCATAACTTTTCAAATTACTTACATCGATAAAATAGCAACACCAAGATGTTCATGATGATAGCCTGAATAAAGTCTTCAACTCTTAAAATATAATTTGCTTCTTTTACCTTCATAAACCTAATAAATCACAATGATTTAAGAGATTTAAGGAAGTCTTCACCATTTTACTCGTATTTGCTATAAATTTTGATTCTTCTTGCCATACCGATCATACCCCAAACCTTAAATACATGGGTAATATCCAATTCATCCATAAAATAAAATATATACTTCAGAATTCAAGTGGTTACTATCATTTTCAATGAGTTTATCAATTATCCAGAATGATGAAATTTTGTATCTTATTGACTTTATCAACAAAATATGTCTATACACATCCATGATAGGTATTTCTAGTTTTCCTGTAGTATTATATGCAATAAATGATTGAATATGCATACATAGTCTATCACAGAACATGTTAAACAATAAAGTTATAATCATACCTCTCGTGATATTTTGGGAAGTTGTAAGTTTGGTTTGAGTTCTAGTATTAGCCTTAGTTCGTAATATATATTTGGTCCTTTGTGGTGCCTTAAAACAATCTCTTCTGAGATGCCCCAATTCCTTACCTTCATAGCATCTAAGGTGTTTCTTCTCCCTCTGAGTCATTGGTGTTCCTTGCAATTGTGTTGACTCTTGCACAGTTTTGTCATTTCCGATCGTTAGTCATGTCTCTTCGGGGTGGTATGAGTACGTTATCAACCTTATTAAAATCTTGTGGCCTCATAGTTCCCTCAATTGGCTTGTCTAACATCTTATTAAGCCATGCATCCTTAATCAGTTGAAGTTGGTAAGAACATTGGTGTCTTTTATGTCCCAACTCGCCACATCCATGACATGCAGAAACTCTTTCTTTTGATTAATGTTGTAGTATACTCTATTATATCTTGCAAAACTCTTCAATCTCTTGAGTTGGTAGCATTATAGTCTCACTCCTTATATATGGTTGTTTTCCCCGTGAATCTCCAAATTTTGTAATCATTTGTTTTCTATTAGATCCCGATTGCATTCCTTCCTTGAACCTTGATAGGGGGTTGCACTTTTTCCATTTCCTCTCGAAGTCTTCCATGTAGTGGGATATTTTCTTCCTGACCATTTTGGGATTTATCCTTAAAATGAAAGTTGAACATCTCTGATATCTACTCCAATCTTTTTGTCAATTGGCCCATCATCATTATTTAGGCTTCGAACATTTTTTATTATTTTTTTTCCATACGAGCAAAATTCTAGGCTATTTGGGAGCTCACTTCCATCCAAAGTTCTATTTCTATAAGTTTCTTCGACTCAAGTAAATCTCTTCTACAAACACGACTCCTTGTCACATGTCCTAATGAATTCGTATTGCATTTCATTTCACCTAATCTGCAAATTCAATAGCCCTCATAAACTAATCAATCAAAATATTCCAACAATTATTTAGGCAGTGCATTTTTTCCATACTAAAATTTTTCAAAAATGTATAATCCTTAAAGGTTTTGCCCAATCTGATAATTTCCTAATGGGGTAAACAATGAAAGTGTCTCATCGATGTCTATCCTCTTATAAGATTTATGATTTAAACGATCCTTGTAAGTTCTCAAAAATCGAAAGACATTTCTTCAAAATCTAGGCAGAGTATTAACTATACTTCAAATATTCATGTATTCAAATGTATTTCATATAATTCTACTCAGTCCGTTAACTCCTTAAATAATGATTATTTTATACTTAATACTCTTAAGGAATTTTCTATTTTCCTAATCCTATTCTCAATCTAGACTCTAACAAGCTTCTAGACATAGAAGAGCTCTCATTCCATTCAGAACTAATATTGAACTCTGATACTACGCTATCACACACCGAAATCCCAACATGAATCCTTATGATTAATCAGTCAGAATCTTGAGGTGTGAGGTAACCAATCACACAACCTGATAGAACAATCATAGATAATAACACTATGAAGTTTAACATACATGCAACGGATTACTATACTAGACAATCTTAAATCAAAGTAGCGACAGCTAAACAATCAAAATCATAATCCAACCTTATGATTTTGAATTACACTATACTCAGAATACTACTAGACAAATCTTAGAGTTGACGGAGGCTACAGAGATCTACGGCATAATGCTCTACAGGAACCTCTTCGAATAACTCCTCATAGGCAGGTTCTCCAAAAGCTATAATATCTAAAAAAAGACGGATAGGGTGAGTAACAAGGGCATGTTACTTAGTAAGATAAACGTCGTTCTAACAAAGAGTCATATATGCATGAGAAATCATCTAAATAGTTAAATAGTGCTGGTATTCATAATGCAACATACCATAAATATTTAAACATACTTAATAAACAGTTGTAAATAACTTCAATCTGTCATTTGTATTATTTAAAGTAACATGTACATCTTTTCAATGGAAAATATCTACCAACATCACAAAATAGAGAAAAATACATAATAAGAATACGATGGTGTAATCAATAAGAGAGTGGAGGAACACGTCAATACAACGATCTCGGCATGGCAATTCGATATTCCAAACTTAACCTTCGATGTGGAATTCCATCACTAGACTAATTTTGTGGTCAGTCGGCATACCACACTTTTGGAACCATTTATCAGGCTCAGACTGGCCATTGGCCAATAACCCAATACTGAGTTCACCTCACGGTGAAGCCTACTATTTGAGAACTACAGATTAACAATGATCACTAATTAGCCAGGAGATCTCTCGGGTCGAAGCTTATCAAGAGGTAATGCATGTAAATCCCTCCTACCTCTACATTATACATATATCGCCTTTACAAATAACGTTCCCTAGGAAAGAAGTAGGAAAAATTCTCAGATATCATAAACTGTGATATGTTAAGGTATCCCATACTACCGAAGAGCATATGACATCTAGTGCTGATCTCAAATTGACCTGTCCCTTTCGTATATATAGCAATGCATCACTCTTTGTAGGTTTTTCACGACTTTTCTCTGGTAAACAAAATAGCTTTCATCTTATAATACGTACTCGTTTCTTTTATCTTGAAAATACAAGCAAGGTTCAGTAATAGGAGCCTCCACACTCTAATCTCGTATTAAAAAGAAAATCGTAGTAAAAGTAGGTCAAGAAACCTCCCCAACCTTCCCAAAACCCTGATTTTTAAGTCCTAACCCCTTAACTATCATCCAAACCCCTAATTTTATTCAAAAAACATCCAAAAATCCTTCCAAAACATCTAGAAATCCATAAAAAATCAAAAAACTTACAGATCTAAGAAGAAAATACATCAACTTGGAGATCAAAAGCAGATCCGGTGATAGGAGAATAGCAAGGAAATACCTACGAGGATACTCTTCGTTAATGCTGAGGGAATCGTTGTAATCAGCAAGGTAACTTTCTTTTTTTATTTATTTTATTATTATTATTTGTTATTTTTAGTTTATTTTGCAATGTAACTGTTTTGGGAAGTAGTAGAGACTGGTGCTTGCAAGGCGGGGTTGGTTCCTAATACCTTCCAACCCCGTAACATGATCCCCAGATCTAGCTTCTTTTGTAGATTAGTTTTCCTTATCTGTTTAGAATCGATATTCGATTCTTAGACCGTAATAACTAGGTCGTGACTCCCAAACCTCAAAAGTAAAAAGCAAATCCTTGCACCCTACGGATCGAGGGCGCTTTCAGTGGCGACTCCACTGAGGATTATTGAGGATCAGACTTGAAAAACCCCAAGTATGGGAAATATTGCCAGAAGACTTAATTTTTTTATATATATTATTTTAATTGTTCATCTGTTTATTTTTTATTTTTTATTTTTTATTTTATTGATCACTGGGTTGGATCTTGAATATTTTGTGGCACATTTTTTTTTCTATGATTCAATTAAAGGTCATTTGGAACAACCCTAAATAATTTGGGATTTCAAAAAGATGATTTCATTAAGGACGGAGTAATAGTTATTAAACCATATAGATTTTTTTTATTTAGTTTATTTATTTATTTTTTAGGAATCGATCTATCCTTTGACAGTTTTTTTTTCTTATTTAATTTTTGTGTCAATCTGCCCTTTGGCAGTATATTTAAAAAAAAAAAAAAAGAGTTTTTTAGCATGTTGTTAGTAAGAGCAACAACTTACTGTTTTAATTCGATGGTGTGTCCCTAGTAAAAAATCATGTTTTATTTTCGAACCCTTATCTTTCTAACCCGATTTCTACCCTAGTTCCATCGTCTCCAACAGATATATGACAAACCTCTCAGCCCGATCGATATTCACCCCTCAATCCGATCGACTTATGATTTTGAGTGAAAGTTTGAGATCTCAATCGACGAAAAAAGAAACCCTTTTGATTTGTGTCGGTTTCTTTGTGAAAATCTGATTTGTGGGTTTCGAATTTGCACCAAGAACTCCACTGTGTTTCGATCAAACATGGGAAATCTTGTAATCAGCAATAGAGGTGAACGAAAATCGTGGCCAGTGGAATGGGTTCCATGAGTATTTCTACGTCATTTTTGATCTCTAATAGAGCTTTAATGGCGAAGAATTTGTTTTTTTTTTCTTTCTTTAAAAAATTTGGTTTTATGAGTGCGTGAGAGAAAGGGATTTTCATCGCCATATCAGAAGTTTTAAGTCGAGTTTTAAGTTCTTTTTAGAATCAGACGTTGTAGCCAAAGTTGTTGTAGCCTTGAAGGTTACTTCTGTTACTATGGTCGAGCCAGTTCGTCGGCTAAAACATCGATTGGATGGTGAGAAAAATAATGATAATGTCCATCAAACGTTGCAGCAAAGTGGAGGAGAAGAGAGGAGAATATATATATATATATATTTCTTCTCTTCGCTAATCTCTGTCCAGTTATCTTCATTATCAAATCATTTGGTTTTTTTTTTTTTTATAAAAGGGAACTGCTTTGATTGAGTTCGTTTGTGTCTCTGGTCTCAGATATCAAAATCTAACCCAAAGGATGTTAGTTCAATTTGGGGATTGCTCGAATAGGAAGCCTATGGATTTAGAGTTTTTTGGAAAATTTTGAAATTTCTAGGGACCCAAAACCAGTGGATCAAACGAGAAACCGCTGTTAAATAAACTGGTCTTTTACGTTTTTCGTTTAATTTAACTGATGTAAATTGTGATCATTTGGTTCATCTTGCCATGAATTGTTATTAACACATTAATGTCTAATTATAATACACCAACCTGTATGAAAAAAACCATTATTTTCTTTTTAAAAAAAAGTAAAGAAAAGGGAGTTGATGTGTTCTAAGTAAACAATAGATGTGTAAATAATATTCTATTTTTTTTTCGGCAGCCTTTCGTGTGGTTAAAGTTTTTGGGCATACCATTTTTTAAATGTTACCTCAATTAAGAAGCAATTACTTAAATTTATTTAAATTTGCAGTGGCATTATCAAAAGGTGGTGTGGCCATAACAACCCACTAATTTGTTGATTTTTTTTAGGACTTTGTTTTTTAAAGTAGTTTTTAAAAAATAATAACATCACTCCGTGTCTTATATCCAAATATCATTATATTCATGACCCATATTCATTAAAATCTCAATTTATTTTAGATCACCCAAAAGGAACCCTTGATTGGACCATAAAAAAAAATGTGTGCTTATCTAAATATTTGATCAATGATTGATATTATTTCCATGCTATTCTAATTGATTGATCATCATGGCTCTTTGTTTCACTTCCCTGATTGATTGCTATTAGATATGCAATGATCCTGATTGCTACACACTTTGATGTACTTGTCTTGATGTGGATCTCGATGCTATGAATTTTATGTGATGTCCATATTTTGATTGGTTTGATTTAGCCCATAGGGCCCATTTATTTGAAAAAGGCCCCTAGCGCACCTCACCCTGTATTGCACATACCACAAGCACGTTTACTATTTTACAAGCTTACATGTCCCAATATAGCCAACGTGGTACTAGTGAGTGGACCGGTCTTTTCGGAGATGCGACATCATTCATGAAAACCACAACTCTAGTCACGTACCTTAGGGTATATCAAACTGATGCATCAATACCGTCTGATCAAATGACTCTGAAAGGTATATCGAAGCACCCAGGCTGGAGCGACCTGAGCCTTTGACCTATTGCGAGCCACATGGTCACATGTCCTGTTTGCCAACGTAGTACTAGTACGTGGTCGGTCCCCTTGTGGGATGCCAAACCATTTATGAAAGGTACAACTCTTGACTCGTACCCATAGGTATATCAAAAATGATCTAAGTACATCAGTTACACTTCTTGGTCAAAACTAGTGCCTAAGCGAGATCCTACTCTGATGTACTACGGTACTAGGAGGATAGACTACGTCTATTCTAGAAAAGAGATGATTAAAAATGCCTTTGAGCAAGCATCATTCGCCACCTCTGATTTGGAGATTAAACTGGCTATTTTTGACTTCAGAGAAGTGAGTTGAAGTTTTAGATTATCACCTATACAATATATCAAACAAAGTCACTACGTACCATCTGATTGAGTACACTCGAGAGGTATATAGGTGTACTTGGGCAAGAGTGGTCAGATGCATTGCACATCGTTTAGAGGATAGAAATCTCACCTGTAGGTCACAACTCGAACTTATTGTGGGTGTTCCCGGGTTGTTTATTGAATGGGACCTTGTAAATGATGAATGTATGTAAATGATCAGAATGTATGGTTGTCCTCAAAGATTAAAGTTTTTTGTTTTACCTGATCAAAATGAGTGCACCGACCCCATAAAGAATCCATTTTTTGTAATAATTCATAATGACCCAGTCCATCTCGATCCAACAATCATGATGAGCCGGGCAATTTAAATCAAAATGGAAATCAAATGCTTTTCTAAATTTGGGTTTCAACCCATTTTCAAAGAAGAAAAATGGTTACAAAAGGAAAGTATTTTCCAGGTAAGTGTTTTCCAGAAGAAGTGTTCTCTAGAAAAAATGTTTTCCAGAAAAATTATTTTTCAGAAAATATTTTCCAAAAGAAAATATTTTACAAAGCAAAGAGGACAAAGGAAAAGTATTGATTTTTTTGAATAAATGACTTATAAAAATATCTTTTGCATGGACCTTGGAAGTGTAGTAAACTATCCTTTTCTATCAAATTAGGATGCTAATCATAGGCAATAATCCGATCAACCAGTTAGTCAAAACAACCTTCATAGGGATGCACCCTATAAAGAAGATCAACTTTCAGAAATTCATGCTGAGATGTGCTCTTTACTTCCATGAATTTGAAATAGACTTGAACCTATTACGTGCTATGGCTAAGCACTGGAACTCCTACCTTCACATATTCCATATTGGGCGTATGCAGTTGTGCCCTACTCACGAGGATTATTGTGGCATTATGGGGTTATCCACTTCAGGACCTCTAGTCAGGCCCTTATTGAAGATAGGATATTCTGGTGACCTTGCCACAGGATTGAACATTTCAAAAGAAGAAGCCAAGGCCCTAGTCCATAACAGGAGATTGGACTTAGTACCTTTACTGGGCCCGTATAGCTCCCGTAGTCATCCCATCAATGTAAAACTCGAAGCCTGGCGAGCCACTAGAGATTATCGATTATGCTTAGAAATCCTAACCCAATACATACTGATCTTCAAAAGTGATGGTCAGACTGTCCCTGAGTCATTCATAGACATAGCCACCCAACTCTCAAGGAAAGCCAACCCTATACCTCTTATCTTAGCTAAAACTTTCTTAGGTTTAAATGCCATAAAGAATGGTGAGAGCAAAAGCTTCAAAGGAAGCCCACACCTACTCTATATGTGGCTTTGTGACCATCTCAAAATTGTAGATGTCCATTCAAACCTCGAGTATGGGCCGTAACACTTTTCAAAAAGAAACATGTTAGTGCGTCCCAACTCAGTTAAGGCTTGGAGTAAATGGTTGGATTCTCGCCTTGCCCATCATATCAGTTGAAGATGCCCTTGGTGGATGATTGATCCCCCTGTTCTAGGAACCAAAAGATCCTATTTTGGTCGTTTGATCAGATTAAAAGAAACATCTTCCTACAAATCGGCATTGATCCCAAAGCAATACGACGTACCCATAGAGTTATCTTTACCTCAGCACAAAGTTTTCTTCCCTCCTGAACCATTGACTGAGAAGTTAGTACATCTTATTGAGAATGCTTGGAACAAACGCACCTTAGGGTATCCAGATGTACCAACAGAATTCAAATAGCTAGTTGTTAGAGCCAAAAGGATCAAGCCTGATAGCAATCCTGATGACCATCAAGACAAAGCTAAACGTCCATGTAAAAAATAGTTTAAGTCAGATTTGTTAAAAAATGTTATTATGAGAATATTTCTTTGTCAATAATTTTCAATAAAGTTATTTTTTCTTTTGAATAAACATTTATTCTTCTTTTTAATGACATTGTGTGAATGGATTATTTAATGGATTGGTGCACAAACTTCAATAAAATGACTCATTAAAATGTTATCAAGGGGGTAACACTGAAATTGAAGTCAAGGGTGTATAGCATTATCATTGCACCCAAACTCAAGCGTCCACCTCCTAGTTGGAGTCGTAAGTCCAGTCGGTTGGAGCAAACATCAGTACCAAGTCAACAGGAAGAAATGGCTTCAGAGTCTAAGCTTACAGAGATCCGTAATATTTTGACAGTTTTTGCCAATGATATCAACAGTATAAGAGGTAAAGTGGAAGTCTTAGAACAAATCTCAGAATCAACGGGCAATCCCCTTGACGATCCAAAAGGAAAAAGGGTAAAAGAAAATACAACGAGACGTGCACATGAGATTTTTTAACTTAACGGAGATAAAGAACATCTCGATAAAAATTCAGTATTAGCCAATAGGATGTCTCAGTTAGAGTTAGTTATGAAGAGTATAAAGGGTATCAATGAAATTGCAGCAAGCATTGAAGCTCTGAATCGTATCCTTAGAATTCATTTGCTAGAGAAATTTGTGATGCCTGAAATGGACAAGTTCAGTGGGGTAGGTTGGGCAAAAACACAACTTAAGGTGTACGTTACTAACATGCGCACTATGGGGCTCAGTGATGAATAGATGACGTTGCTATTTTAGCGGACTCTATCAGGATCAGCTCTACGATGGTTGATTTCTCAAGATCCAACTATAGTAGATACATGGGAGAAAATGTCAAAAACTTTCTAGTATCAGTATAAATACAGTACCAAGATAGAGACTTCAAGAAGGGATTTAGAATTAACTAAACAAAAGAATGGGGAGACATTTATTAATTTCAGTGGCCCTTTAAGAGCCAAGGCTGCCCAAATGTGGGATCGACCTTCGGAGAAGAAACAAGTGGTAATTATCTTGAAAAACCTTACACAAGGATACACTCAGCACCTAGTCTTCCAATATCTCCCTACTTTTCAGTCCTTATTTCAAGTCGGAAGCCAACTCGATAACGCCTTTGCCTCTAGGGTTCTTTCTAACCCCTCGGACAATAAGTCTAAGAAACCCTATGTTCCCAAACCTAGTACCAACCATGTTTACATAGCCAACACGTCAACTACCTTAATTCAACCTCCGGCCCAGACCAATAATCAAACTCACCCAAGTCAACCCCGAACTACGCGTCAATTTATCAATCTAGGGATGACTCTTACTGTAACCTTTCAAAAACTGTTGAAAAAAAGGCTTCTTACCTCGATCCAGCCCCGACCTCTGCGAAATCCCTTGTCAACAGGATACAACCCGAACTTATTTTGCAAATTCCGTCAAAATCCTGGCCATCATACTAATCGATGTATCACCTTGCGCCATGTCATTCAAAACCTTATTGATAGTAAAAAAGTCACAATCCCTAGCCCAACATCACCAAATGTTACCACTAATTCATTACCTGCCTATCAAGCTCCACCAACCCTGAATATGGTTTCCAACACCCAATTACCATTTGACCATGTATCTCTCATCCATCCCATCTAAATCCAACCACCTAGTTATCCATCATCGGAATAGCTTTCACCGATGAAGTCTTCACCACAAGCTACAAGCCCTTCGATCTAACCTCGGACAATACATACTGTCTATCCCCACCTCGTTACAGTAACCCTGCATTCACTAATTACCTGTTGGCTCAAATGAACCCAAAAAGTCCTGTCTCTTTGACATATGAAGATCCCTACTTGTTGACTGACGAAGATGAGTCTTTCTCCCTCTCCTGCGATGAAGTTAGACATATGACCCGAGGGGGAAGATTATTTAAGCCACCAGAAGTACGTGTTGACAATCCTGCAGTCTTGACAAGAAAAGAAATAAATCCCATTAAAGAGAATATCGAAGAAGATGACTCCGTGATCAAACAATTGAAGAGATCAGGGGCTAATATCTCAGTTTTGGGTTTGCTCATGGCTTCCACTACCCATAGGGAGGGCGTTCTTAAAGCGTTAAGTATAGCTCAAGTTTCACTTGATACTTCTCCAGATCAGCTGGCCAGTATAGTAGGGGCAACTTATGTGGAGAACATACTGCCTTTCTCAGACACAAATCTCCCAAAAGAAGTAGCCAGCCATACTAAACCGTTACACATTACAGTCGACTGCAACGGGATAAGGGTACCCCTGGTTTTGATTGATAATGGGTGTGCACTGAATGTTTGCCCTTTGAAGACTGCCACTTGCCTTGAATTTAAAGTTGAAGATTTCCAACCCACTAATCAAGGTGTCAGGGCGTATGATAGCACCAAGAGGGACGTACTATAAATTTTACACCTCCGATTGTCCATAGGCATAGCTGAATTTCCTGTAGAATTTCAGGTCATATACATCTATTCTTTTTTTAATCTGTTATTAAGAAAATCGTGGCTACTGAAAGTGCCCTCGATCCACGAGGTGCGCAGATCCATTTTTGACTTTTGAGATTTGGGCGTCGCCACCTAATTATTATGGTCTAGGAACGGAACATCGACTCTAAAAGGATAAAACAACTAATCTGCCAAAAAAACTAAGTCCGGGGATCAAGTTACGGAGTTGGAAGGTGTTAGGCACCAACTTCGCCTGGCAAACGCCGGTCTCTACTATTTCCCAAGAAGACTACAATGCTAAAAAGACCTAAATAAAAAATAAAAAATATTTACCTTGATGATCGCAATGATGGTTCTCTCAGAGCTGGCGGAGAGATCCCCTTGATCAATATTCTTTACTTCGTTCTGTCTCCGGATTCACTATAGATCTCCAAGACGAAGTACCTCATTCTTCGACCTGAATCTTTCTGATTTGTTTATAGATTTCTAGGTATTTTTGAAGGATTTCTAGGTATTTTTTGAGCTAAAGTTGGGGTATGGATGTTAGGTAAGGAGTTAAGACTTCAAAATTAGGGTTTGGAGGAGACTAGGGAAGCTTTTTAACCTACTTTTCTTAAGGTTTATTTTTCATACGAAAATAGGTTGTAGAGAACCTTATTTATAGATTTTTTAAAGAGTTTTTAAGTAGAGTTAGATTATGTTTCTTTTAGATAGTTTTAGAGTTAGATTATGTTTCTTTTAAATAGTTTTAGAGTTAGATTATGTTTCTTTTATATAGTTTTAGAATTTAATTAGAATTCTATTAGGGGTTTAGAGTTTAATTATAATTGTATTAGGGTTAGGATTTGAATTTGGTCTTATTAGATTGATTAGGGTTTTGACTTAAGTCTCACTTGATTGACTAGAATTTAGGATTTTGACTTAAGTCTTACTTGATTGACTTGATTTTAGGATTTTGACTTAAATTTTCTTTAATTGACTAGATTCTAGGATTTTGACTTAAGTCTTACTTGATTGACTTTAATTTTAATTAGGATTTCACTTTATATTAATTAATATTTTAATTATTAAAATTATAAAATTATCGTTTACCCTCGAAAAGGACTTTTTACGTTTTAAATCTTTTTTCAATGTTCCAAGATGTTTTGGAATTGATTTTTCGTAAGGAATTCAATGGAAATATTGTTTTGTGTCACTTATGAAATTTTTTGTGCGAAATGATAGTGAACTTTATGAGGGGCATTTTATTAATTTTATCGAATTTTGTGAAAATTGGCGAAATGATTTATTTAGTTTCGATTTGTTGTATTATGTATTTGAAAGGGTTTTCCTAAGCGTAATGTAAGATCTACGAATATTTTGATGTAGGGATATTTTGGAAATTTGGTCATTTTTTTAGTAATTTTTATCGTGAAATTTCTTTTTGTCTGAAAAATGATGATTTCTACATTTTTGGGATTATATTTTTTTAGCGTAGTGTGATTTCTACAGTTTTGTTAGTTTGAGATACTCATCCAAATTTTGAAACATATCTACTAATAAATAAAGTCTTGGAATAATCATACATCATTGGGAATTGTCGCAATTGGGTTGACGAGTTGATTAATCAGGTGAGTGCAAAAATGGGGTGTCTATAGATGCCCCTCTTTGACAGTGGGTTGAAGCAAACTAGATAGCAAATCTATTTTCGTAGATAGTGCGATATCCGAAGGCCAAAGCTAGTAACAGTTCATTTTGCAGCCTGATTTAACAATTCGTTGGGACGTTCGGATCTTTGAGGGTAAAACTCTCCCTGAATAAGTTTGTTAGGTCCTCAAACTTGAACTCTCACTGACGATGTCAGATCCTCAAATTTTAGAAAATTTTTCCTGACTAATGAAAAAGTGCATGTGTGTGCAATGGTGTGATGCTTATTGAGTAAAAATGTGTCAAGTCTTAGAGATCTTCTCTTACTGACAATAATGATTCAAAATTGAAATGTGCTTATAAAACGAAAGCAATCATGGCAAGGTTGAACAATGTGGTAATTGGAGTAATAACATTGTAGGAACTTCATTAAATCCTATTTGAAATTCTTTTTTAGAGTTCAAAAAAGTTTAAGGCTCGTTTGTCAGACTCAAGCCTATTGTAGCCACGCTTCTCGGACTAAGGAACTTAAACAATCTTGTTAATTCATTCTATGATTCAAAAAAGTTAGCGTCTCATTTCTCGGACTCGAACTTATTAGAGCTACGCTTCTCGAGCTAAAGTTTACAGGAATTTAAACAATCCTGTTTGTAGACACCTCAATTTGAACGGGCCACTTCTCGAAAGGGCCCAAAAATATCGATTTTTTAAATAAATGGGCCAACGGGCCTTAAAGGCCCAAGTCATTGAAAAGTGACATTTTTACCAACCCGAGGCCCCTAAGACCTCTCAATGGTTTAGGAGACCTACCAAAAGGACTCGGCCTACCTTACGTCTTCCCAATATTCACCGCTCCGCTTCCAAAAAAAAAACGCCAAATTTTCGATAAATTTCACCAACGGGCCTAAAAAGCCCGATTCGCCAACACGTGGCATTTTTGATCAAACTAATGATTGCAAAAATCTAAAAAAATTAAAAAATTAAAAATGTGAGACTTGGGATGCCTACCCCTCCTCTACTACCACCGCTCCGCCTCCAAATCCGCAAAAAACATAGGCCCACCTAAGGCCCATGAGCCCTCAACACTTTCCTAAATCGATTTCTCATCTTACCCTTAGCCTAAAATCAATCCCATCACCTAAAATCTAAAACCAACCTATACCCTCAAAACCCATTCCAAAATAACCCTCAACCAAACCCTAAAACCCAAAACCATTTCTAAAACCCAAGCCCAACACTACAAAGCCCACAAATCATTAACCATATCCAATTCATTATCCAACCCACAACCCTAACCCATAAACCACAACCCACATCAACCAATCACTCTTTTATCATCAAAAGATGACACATGTCATCACCCCATCTCACCTCCCTCACCCAACTACCTACCCCATTAATTTGCTTTAAATCCCATCTACCCACACATCAACCCATCACCTTTTCTCTCAAATCAAACACATCTACCCACACCCCTAACCTATACCTCCCCTAATCTACCCTCATCATTCCCTACAAAACCTACATCTACAACCTAAACCTACACCATCCTCTCAAGTCAAACACTCAACCTCTCCCATCAACCTATCCCAACCCTTCATTTCCACCCACTTTAACACATGGCATCATCTCCTTCACCCTCCCAAAATATCATCAACCACCTCTTTAAATCCTGCATTCTCTTAAATCAAATACCATTTAATCACAACCACCATCTTAAACTTACCTCACCAAACACTCCACCCAAATGGGTTGGGTAGGATCCAAACCATTTGGGTCAAAACTCACCCATTTAACCCCCCTTCCCTAAATACCCTCCAATCTCCTCTAAATTACACCCACTTCTCTCTCAAACTCATAACCATTCTACCCTTTTTCTTCACTTCACCCCATTATATCCCTAAAATAACTCCTCAACATCTATAAATACCCTCCTCCTCTTCCCAAAAATGGCCCCCAACTTTCATTACAAAACTTCTCCCCAACACTCTCTCTACTAACAACCATCACCAATTCTCACAAAGATTACCACTTCTCTCTCACTAATCATCCTCAAGTCTCACACTAAAAAAACCACCTACTACACTCATCTCTCTCATCATCTCTTCTTTATTCCTTCAACCATACAAAAGTTGTATTTGCTTAAAATACTAAGGACTCAAGAAGACTCAAAGAAGAAGAAGAAAGAAGATACAAGGTGGGTTCAAAGCAACCCCCCCCCCTTTCTCTTCTACACCCTCTCCTCCTCCCTCTTCTATCACCCTCTCTCCCTTTCATTTTATTTTTAGGATGAATGGACCCCAAGGCTAAAGGTCTATAAGGGTCATTTCCATCAATGGAATGACCCTATGATCAAGCCGAAAATGAACCCCTATCTAGGGTACAAATGCACCCACGTGGCACATTATCTTTCACACTTTTTTTAAAATAAAAAATGACCGAGTTAGTTGAGGTTACCACTATTTAGTGGGGAGAAAAGGGTGCCTAACACCTTCCCTTTTCTCCAACCGAGCCGCTTACCCCGAATCTAAAGGTTGATTAGTTCCTATCCATCGAGAGTCACTAAAACGTCAAAAATGTCACTTTTTCAAAAATGCACATCGGGTGACCATTCACACCCACTTACAATATGAATGGTGGCGACTCCAAACCATTGTAGATGTGGTCGTCGTAATGACGAAATCACGTGTCTACAGCTTGGCGACTCACTGGGGAAAAGCTCCACCCTCGTTGTCTCGGATTTTCGTAAAAAAAATTTTTTTTTTTTTTTTTTGAATTTAAACAATACTATTGTTGTTTTGTTGTATTTTTTTTTGGTAGTTCTTTATTTGAAAAAAAAAAGCCACATTTCTCCGATTATGTCATTTTAAGCATGCGTATCATCAAACAAATGAAAAAAAAAAATTTTCTTTTTTGGCCCAAGCCAAAAACCAGAGGCAATGTGCCTCAAAATGTGTATAAAAAAATAAAAAAATAAAAAAAAATAAAAAAATAAAAAAAAAGTCGTTTTTCTTCTTTTTTGGCCGAATGGACAGTCGAACTTAAAATGATCATAACTTTCTCGTCCGATCTCCGATTAGCTATTAGTGCATATCGATTTGGGGTAGAACAAAATTTTCTACCAAATGTGACAAAGTCAGCAACATTTTGACAAGTCAGAATCGATTTTTGAGCTCATTTACTATCGTTTACGCTATCATTTCCGTTTGACGTCTCGTCGCGATACAAAATGAGTAGGAAAGAAAAGCATAAAAAAGGGGAAAAATTTTTGGCCCAAGACAAAAACCAGAGGCAATGTGCCTCAAAATGAGCACAAAAAAATTTTTATTAAAAAAAAATTAATTAAAAAAAAATTTAATTAAATTAAAAAAAAAAAAAAATTTTTTTTTTCTCAACTTGTTCCTTACATCAGTCTTGGAAACTTTCCTTTTGAACTTATTTTTATTTTAAGTTTTAAAGCTTCAAAAGATCAAACGGATCATCTTTTTCAAACTCAGGGCGTACCGCTCGCCACTTTTTGATTGATCAAAATGAAAATTCAAAGTGATCATCGGTTGGACTATAATAAAAAAAGAGAAGTCCTTTTATGATTAGTTCATTCATAAAATTGAAAAAAATGATAAAAAAAAAAAAAAATCGATTGGTTGATGCTTAACTATGAATGTGCAACCCTTATGGACAAATTATCTAAAAAGTTATGATCTGGCCAACGGGCCCACCCATCTGGAAAATGCCCCGGGCGCACCCTATCCTATTTGCACACACCACTAGCACGTTTACATTACTGTATTGCACGCTTGCATGTCCCTAATAGCCAACGTGGCACTAGTGCGTGGCCCGGTCTCCTCGGAGATGCGACGTCATTCATGAAAACCACAACTCCAATCACGTACCGTAAGGTATATAAAACTGGGGCATCAATACCGTTTGATCAGGTGATTCTGAAAGGTATATTGATACACCCACGTTGGAGCGACCTGAGCCTTTGTCCTATTGTAAGCCGCACGGTCACATGTCCCGATTGCCAACGTAGTACTAGTACGTGGTCGGTCCCCTCGCGGGATGCGAAAACCATTTATGAAAGCTACAACTCCTGACTCGTACCTATAGGTATATAAAAGATAATCCAAGTACATCAATTGCACTTCTTGGTCAAAACCAGTGCCTAAGCAAGATCCTGCCCCGCTGTACCCTACTGTACGAGGGGGATAGACTACGTCTATTCTAGACGAGAGGTACTTAAGTGGGCCCTTGCTCAGCATCGTGCGCCACCTCTCAACTGGGGATCAAACTGGCTGCTTTTGGCTTCAGAGAAGTGAATTGAAGTTTTAGATTATCACCTATACGGTATATCAAACCAAGTCACCACGTACCGTCTGATTAAGTACGCTTGAGAGGTATATAGGTGTGCTTGGGCAAGAGTGGCCAGATAAAAATGCATTGCAGTAGTAAGCTTAGAGTCTAGAAACCTTCCCTGTAAGTCACGACTCGAACTTATCGCGGGTGTTCCCGGGTTGTTGAAATGAAACCCGATGATTGATGTATGTGAATAATGAGATCAAAGTGTATGATTGTCCTCAAGAAAAAAATTTTGTTTTCAGAAATTAAAATGGGTACACCGACCCAATAAAGAATCCATTTCTTGCAAAAATTCAATAATGACCCAGTCCATCTCGATCCAATGATCATGATAGGCCGGGCCATTTAAATCAAAATGAAAATCAAATTTTCAAAAAAGAAAAGTGTTTTCAAGAAAGTGTTTTCCATAAGAACAAAGATTTTCAAAAGAAAAGTAACTTTACATTGACCTTGGAAATGTACTGAACATTCTCTTGTGTCAACTCAGGATGCTGGCTGCAGGCAATAACCCAATCGACCAATTGGTCAAAACAACCATCACGGGGATGCACACCGTAGAGAAATTCAACTTTGCAAAATTCATGTTGAGATGCGCTCTGTACTTCCACGAGTTTGAGATAGATTGGAACCTTTTGCACGCTATGGCTAAGCGTTGGAATCCTTATCTTCACATCTTCCACATTGGGCATATGCACTTGTGTCCTACTCATGAAGACTATTGTGGTATCATGGGGATATCTACTTCAGGTCCTCTAGTCAGGCCTTCATTGAAGACAGGATATTCTGGTGACCTCGCCACAGGCCTAAACATTTCAAAGGAAGAAGCCAAGGCCTTAGTCCGTAACGGGAGATTGGATTTAATACCCTTATTGAGTCCATACCACTCCCGCAGTCATCCCATCAATGTAAAACCAGAAGCTTGGAGAGCCACTAGAGACTATCGATTGTGTTTAGGAATCTTAGCCCAATACATACTGACCTCCAAAAGCGAGGGTCAAACTGTTCCTGAGTCTTTCATAGACATAGCTTCCCAGCTCTCTAGAAAAGCCAATCCCGTACCTCTTATTCTAGCTGAAACCTTCTCAGGTTTGGATGCCATAAAAAATGGTGAGGGAAGGGATTTCAAAGGAAGCCCTCACCTACTTTATATGTGGCTCTGCGACCGTCTCAAAATTGTGGACATTCCTTCAACCCTCGAGTATAGACCAGAGCACTTTTCCAAGAGAAACATGTTAGTGCGTCACAACTCAGTCAAGGCATGGGGCAAATGGTTGGATTCTCGCCTTGCACGTCATATTGGTTTGAGATGCCCTTGGTGGATGACGGACTACCCTGTTTTAGGTACCAAAGGATCCTATTATGTCCGTTTGATCGGACTAGATGAGACATCTTTTTACCAACCTGCTTTGATCCCAGAACAGTACGGAGTACCTATAGAATTTTCGCTACCTCAACACAAACAATTCTTTTCTCCCGAACCATTGACTGAAAAGTTAGTGCATCTCATTGAGAAGGCGTGGAACAAACGCACCTTAGGGTATCCAGATGGACCAGCAGAGTTCAAAGAGTCAGTCGTTAGAACTAAAAGAAGCAAGCCTAATTGTCCCAGCAATCCTGATGACGATCAAAACAAATCCAAGCGTCCATGTAAAAGAATGTAAAACAGGATTATTTGAAAGTTGTAATTCAATGAAAATCCTATTTGTCAAACAATTTTCAATAGTTCAATGAAATTTCTTTCAGTATATTTGTGGATAATCATGGCATAAATGAATTGTTTAATGGGTTGGTGTACAAAATTCAAAATGTAATCTTCTTTTTCAAAATGTCTTACCGACTCCGTGTCGATGCCAGCTCCGTGCTGATGTAATCATTTTAAATTTTACCGACTCCGTGTCGATGCCAGCTCCGTGCTGATGAAATCTTTTTTAAAATACTTTACCGACTCCGTGTCGATGCCAGCTCCGTGCTGATGAAATTTCATTTTTTCAAAATGCTTTACCGACTCCGTGTCGATGCCAGCTCCGTGCTGATGAAATCGTTTTTAAATTTTACCGACTCCGTGTCGATGCCAGCTCCGTGCTGATGAAATTTCTTTTTCAAAATACTTTACCGACTCCGTGTCGATGCCAGCTCCTTGTTGATGAAATTTCATTTTTTCAAAATACTTTACCGACTCCGTGTCGATGCCAGCTCCGTGCTGATGAAATCGTTTTTAAATTTTACCGACTCCGTGTCGATGCCAGCTCCGTGCTGATGAAATTTCTTTTTCAAAATACTTCACCGACTCCGTGTCGATGCCAGCTCCGTGCTGATGAAATTTCACTTTTTCAAAATGCTTTACCGACTCCGTGTCGATGCCAGCTCCGTGCTGATGAAATTTCTTTTTCAAAATGCTTCACCGACTCCGTGTCGATGCCAGCTCCGTGCTGATGAAATTCACTTTTTCAAAATGCTTTACCGACTCCGTGTCGATGCCAGCTCCGTGCTGATGAAATCGTTTTTAAATTTTACCGACTCCGTGTCGATGCCAGCTCCGTGCTGATGAAATTTCTTTTTCAAAAATGTTTTCCCGACTCCGTGTCGATGCCAGCTCCGTGCTGATGAAACTACATTTTTCAAAATGTTTTCCCGACTCCGTGTCGATGCCAACTCTGTGTTGATGTAATTCTTTTTCAAAATATTTTGCTAGTCCCGTGTTAATGCCAACTTCGCGTTAATGTCGGCTCCAAACCAAAGAACTCTTTCTTTAAAACTCGTTCGCTTTAAAATAAATAACTTTTACCCGACCTAATAAAATGTCAGGCATTTTTCTTTTTGTAAACAAGATAGTAATGCTTGGTCTTCTGTACCCAAAGGTGGCCAAACGAAAGAAGTACAAACACCCTGAGAAGCCTCCGTATTTCCTTCGATCTACATCAACTATGAGCAACTCAGAGGACCCACAACCTGCGACAAGTGAACTTGCTGAAGCTAATGCAATGATAGCGAAGTTAATAGAAACAACGAAAAGACAAGAACAAATGTTGATGGCTGTTTTTAGTAATACTAACTTCCTACAAGCGCAAGCCGCTCAGCACCAAGCATCTGGATCAAATCCGGAACCCCTTGAACAGACACGACCAGATCAACAGACCACCACACCTCCTACGGTGCCAATGTATCAGGGCCCTCCACTTTACATCCCACAGAATCAACCACCTCCGGTGGTAATCCCAGATGATGAGTGTGACTTCAGGGTGCCTGAGGCCAAAAATGCCACTGATAACAAAATGGCCCAGCAGATAGAGTCTCTCCAAGAAGAAATGAGACGGATGAAGGGTACAAATACTTTAGGAGGAACAAGATTCAGGGACCTTTGCTTTTATCCTAATGCACAGTTGCCGGTCAAGTTCAAATGTCCGGAGTTTGAGAAGTACAGTGGGGTGGGGTGTCCTCTGTCACATCTAAAACTATACTGCGGATCCATGTGCCAATACGGCGAAGATGACAGGCTACTGGTGCAATTGTTTCAAAGAAGCTTGACAGGGCCAGCACTTAAATGGTTTTCCGGATTAGACCATACGCTTATCAAAAGTTGGCAAGACTTGGCTGAAATGTTCTGGCATAATTATCGGTTCAATACGGATGTGGGATTGGATCGAAACGACATGGCTAAAATGGTGAGAAAACAAGGGAAACAGTAAAAGAGTATGCCCAAAGATGGCGGGAGTCTGCCTCACAAGTGAGGCCTGCAATGACTGAACAAGAGATGAACACCACGTTCATCTCAACACTAGGGCATGCCTTTTATACGCATCTGGTTGGACATACCACGGGCACTTTCTCCAATCTTGTTCAAGTGGCAGACCGGGTCGAGGATGGGATCCGAACTGGTTTAATATTTGACTTCACATCCCTAAGTGCAGCAGCAGGGACATCGGCACAGAAGAAGTTCGTGCCTTTTGTCAAAAAGAAAGAGGAAACTCAAATCAACAATGTACAACCCAGCCAACCTCTTTTCATTCAGGCACCAGTTCAGAGGCCGCAGGCACCACAAGTCCCTTGGGCGCCAGTACCTCGAACTGCTTGGGTTCCAGCACCGCAGAATCTCTTTCAGACAGTTCCTCCGCAAGTACAACCAGTACCACAGTATGGGCAAAATCAACAAGCACGACCCAACAGGGTAAACAGAGTATTCACCAGATTGCCTATGACGTTGACAGAATTACTTCCGCTCTTGCTTAGGGGAGAGTACCTCACGAAACGACCACCAAATCCAGAGGCTGCGAAAGGACCAGGGTATAACCCAGCTTGTTTTGTGAATTTCACATGGGTGCACCGGGGCACTCTACTGATCAGTGCTGGCAACTCAAGCACCAGGTGCAAAATTTGATAGATAAAAAAGCACTCATACTGGATGGACCTGCCAACCCACCCCAACAACAGAATATCAATCAAAACCCCCTACCTACTCACAATGGAGAGGGGAGTGGGCATAGGGTAAATGTCATCTGCGGAGAACTCGACTTCAATCCCTCGGATTTGATAGCGCCTATCGGTGCAAAAGTCAGGGTACGCTTCACGAAGGAATCAAGGACGTCAACGGTTAACACAGTCAACCGTTATACAGATTCATCGCAGAATTCACAGCTACCTCTCAGAATGGCCAACCTCACCATCCATCCCCCTCATCAAAATACCGCTACCCGACCACCTTTAGTTATACCTTACGGATCACCCCATCATCAAAATTCAACCCGACCTCCCCTTGTTATACCCTACACACCACCATATTCCCAAGGATCAACTCGACCCCCTCTCCATATACCATACACCTCATCTTCACGACCACCGCTCATCATCCCATACACTCCATCAAAACCATCGCCACCACCTCTCATCCTCAATGTAAAACCCGATCCACCTCCCATGACCATACACTCACCCAAACCATTCCCTTATAACTCTATCCAGGCAGTTCCCTGGAGTTACGAGACAACCATCACCACAACCTCCGGGGTTGAAGCCATGAAGAAAGCAATGGTGGCCGACATTGGGCATATGACAAGGGCAGGGCGATACAAAAAAATATCGAAAAATGGGGTGAAAATCAAGGAAGAAGGCAAAGGGGTGACCGACGAAGAGAAAAGAGAAGCAAAGGGAAAGGGTAAGCTGTATAAGGAGGAGAAGACGGAAGAAAAAGTGAAAGTGACAGACGAAGAAGCCACAGACTTTATTAAGCTCGTCCTCAAGAGAGAGCATAATATAGTGGACAGATTGAACAAACAGCCAGCTCAAATCAGTATCCTAGGTCTAATGCAAAAGTCAGAAGAATACCAAGAGGCATTACTGAGAGTTTTGGAAAAATCGCATGTACCTGCAACTACCTCACCTACGCAACTAGAACAAACGATTGGCCAGATAATGGCCCCCAATCCCATTATTTTCACTGAAGATGAATTTGTGCCTGGAGGAACGGGGCACGTCGAGCCACTAAACATCATGGTCATATGCAAGGGCATGATGGTTGCCAGGGTGCTGATTGATAATGGCTCAGCGCTTAATGTTTGTCCACTTGAAACCTTCCGGAAGCTCAACGCTGATTGGTCTCATGTGAAGCCCAACAACAAGGTCGTCCGAGGCTTTGACAGCTCAAGAAGAGACTCCTTGGGAGAGGTGGATTTACCCATCACAATAGGCCCGTGCACCTTCGAAGTAACATTTGAAGTCATGGAAATACCGACAACCTTCAATTTATTACTGGGCAGGCCATGGATCCACATAGCAGGGGCAGTACCTTCTTCTCTACACCAGAGAGTCAAATTCATCATGGGACAGAGAATGATATCCGTTTTGGCAGAAAACTTGATCCCGGCCGGCAGAGCTCCGGACGTGCCATTTATTGATATAGAGATGACGAAGGACAAGGCACTCTACCATTCGTACCAATTCGCGGCTGTCAATCACATCGAGAAGGGGAAGGAGAAGGTAAGAGCAAAGCTATCAAGAGCAAACCTTATGATTGGTCGGATCATGAAGAGGGCAGGTTATCGACCCAAGCAGGGGTTGGGACCAGGAGGAAGAGGAAGAGCTACACCGGTCGAAGCAAGAAAGGATACTCATTATTTTGGTCTGGGGTTTAGGCCCACAAAGAAGGATATAGCAGAAATGAAAGAAAAGAAGAAAGAACTTCGACTAGCAAGAAAGCAAAATCGGGAATCGAATGTCTGGAACCTCGGCCGAGTCCCTCACATTAGCGTTAGCTTCTCAAAGTCTCATATCAGACCCGACAACCTATCGGAACCACCATTGGCAAAAAGGGCAAAAACGGTAAAAATCGCACCACTGCACTTTCAAGAAGACTCAGTTGTTGAGTCCCAACCATCCTTCGTAGAAGGCATTGATGTTCTATTCAATGGGGATTCCAACGAAAGTCTATCCGAGACCGTTTTAAAATCCACCAACGTGGAAATCACTACCGACCAAAAGGAAGACTCACCCTTTTCAACGGGCATTGACTGGGCATCAGTCGTCATCCCACCAAGCTTGGGAGGGACCATGCCCCAATCTGACAAAAATCAATCGGAGATCATGGTTATCTCCGAACCACCGACCAAATCACCCAACACATCACTTTCACATCTCATCCGCCCCCTCAGATAAGGGGAAGTTTTGAACAATTGGGAGGAATTCCCATTGACCCTTGAGGCTGTTAAGGCCTCCAAAAAAAAAAACGCCGTTAAATGAATCTAGTTTGCCCGAGGATCATAACGAGCCCTCGTCCTCGGGTAAAGACTGTTTTGAGGGCTCCCTATCTTTATTAACGAATTCGCATGATTGTTCTTCTTATTTCAGGTATTCGAAAAGTAACAAAAAAATAAATATTCCTCAAAAAGTAAAAAAATCAAAAATTTCTCAAAAGTCAAAAAAATCAAAAAATGTTCAAAATTACAAAAAAATAGATATTTTCCAAAAGTCAAAAAAAGAGTTTTCAAGGGATATGTCTCAATCAAATGAGTACCCAGATAAAACAGAATTTGAAAGGGACGAGTATGATTTCGATCTTGAACTCGACTTTGACCTCATGGGGATCGAAGAAGAGTCTGAGGACGAAATGGAGTACCCGCCTAAAGAAATCAAAGACTTGGTAGAACGTCACGAGAAAGGTGTTCAGCCAAACATTGAGGATACAGATTCAATCAATCTTGGTACCGAAGAGGACCCACGAATTGTCAAGATCGGAACCTTATTAACGTCACGACAAAAGGAAGAAATGATCAAACTCTTACAAGATTATCAAGATGTCTTTGCATGGTCGTACAGGGATATGCCGGGATTGGACACAGATCTTGTCGTGCACAAGCTACCAATTGCCTCCGGAAGTAAGCCGATTAAGCAGAAGTTGAGAAGATTAAAGCCAGAATGGACTCTCAAGGTCAAGGACGAAGTCATGAAACAGTTCGAAGCCGGATTTCTTGCAGTCTCTACGTACCCTGAGTGGTTGGCTAATGTCGTCCCAGTACCCAAGAAAGATGGGAAGGTACGCATGTGTGTTGACTATCGGGACCTAAACAAGGCCAGTCCTAAGGATGATTTCCCACTTCCACACATCGACACTCTAGTCGATAGTACAGCAGGGCATGGCATGTTCTCGTTCATGGACGGCTTTTCAGGCTATAACCAAATAAAAATGGCGGAAGAAGACCAGGAAAAGACTGCATTTATCACGCCATGGGGTACTTTTCACTACAAAGTCATGCCATTCGGGCTGAAGAACGCAGGGGCGACTTACCAACGGGCAATGACCGCACTATTCCACGATATGATCCACAAGGAAATGGAAGTCTACGTAGACGACATGATTGCTAAATCCAGCATTGAAGAAGATCATCTGGTAAATCTAAAGAAGTTGTTCGACAGGCTGAGGAAATACAGTTTAAGGCTAAATCCTGCAAAATGTGTATTCGGGGCAACATCGGGCAAACTACTGGGTTTCATCGTCAGCAGAAGAGGCATCGAGATAGATCCGGCAAAAACCAAGTATATCCTCGAGATGAAAGCACCCGTTTCAGAGAGAGATGTTCGGGCATTCTTGGGAAGAATACAGTATATTAGCCGTTTCATTGCACAGCTTACGCCTATCTGTGAGCCAGTCTTCAAACTACTCAGGAAAGACACACCGAAGAAATGGAACAAGGACTGTCAGGAAGCGTTCGACAAGATTAAGCAATATCTGCTCAATCCACCAGTCCTAGTCCCTCCTACTCTAGGGCGACCTTTGCTGATGTACATCTCGGTACAAGAAACGTCAATGGGGTGTGTGCTAGGGCAACACGATGAATCAGGACGGAAAGAACAAGCCATTTACTATCTCAGCAAGAAATTTACCGAGTATGAAGCAAAATATTCAACACTTGAGAAGACTTGCTGCGCATTAGTCTGGGCATCTCAACGACTACGCCACTATCTGCTTAGTTACTCAACTATGCTTATTGCTAGAATGGACCCCCTGAAGTATCTTTTCGAGAAACCAGCATTAACAGGTCGCACTGCAAAATGGCAACTATTGTTATCTGAGTTTGACATCACCTATGTCACTCAAAAAGCCATCAAAGGGCAAGCAATCGCCGACCACCTAGCCGAGCACCCGTTGCCTGACTACGAGCCATTAAAGACGAACTTTCCTGACGAAGCCATACTGATCACTGAGGTTGAAGACGATAATGATGAACCAGGCTGGAAAATGTACTTCGACGGAGCAGCCAATCAGAAAGGAAACGGAATAGGGGCAGTTCTGATCAAGCCAGTGGATCCCACGTGCCAATCGCAATCAGACTAAAATTTCAATGTTCCAACAATGAGGCTGAATACGAAGCATGCATAGCAGGGTTGAAGGCAGCACTGGATCTCGAGGTAGATGAAATCGATGTTTTCGGAGATTCAAGCTTAGTAGTCTATCAGACGACTGGAGAATGGAAGACCCGAGAGCAAAGACTGGTCCCTTACCACGAGTATCTGGAAGAACTAAGCTCACGCTTCGATAGGATTTCATTCACGTACATGCCGAGAGCTAAGAATCAGTTTGCAGATGCACTAGCTACACTGGCCTCTATGATCAACATCTCGGAAGACTTAATCATCGACCCTATTGAGATTGGAATTCAAGATGAGCCAGCCTATTGCTTACCCGTTGAAGTAGAAGAATCTGAAGAAAAGCCATGGTATTCTGACATCAAGGCATATCTTGAAGATCGAACACTCCCCTCAGACGCAACGCCAAATGATAGAAGGACCATTCAGAAGCTAGCAGGACAATTTTTCTTGAGCAACGGTATTCTGTACAAGAAGTCGCACCATGAGATCTTACTTAGGTGTGTGGCAGAAACAGAAGCGAAACGACTAATTGAGACTGTACATGGAGGAGTCTGCGGACCTCACATGAATGGTCATATGCTTGCTAAGAAGATCATGAGGATGGGATACTATTGGTCGACAATGGAGAGTGACTGCTATCAGCATGTCCGCAAATGCCATCTATGCCAAATATATGCCAACAAAATTAATGCCCCACCTTCAGAATTACATAATATGACCACTCCTTGGCCCTTCTCACTCTGGGGCATGGACGTCATTGGGCAGATCTCGTCAAAAGCTGCAAACGGGCATCGTTTCATCCTTGTTGCTATTGATTACTTCACCAAGTGGGTAGAAGCGGCTTCATATGCCAATGTCACCAAAAGCAACGTCATGAAGTTTGTCAAGAACAACATCATTTGCCGGTATGGACTTCCCAGCGGATTGGTAACTGACAATGCCAAAAATTTCAAGAACAAAGATATGATCAAGATGTGCAAAGACTTCCAGATCACCCCATCACAACTCTGTACCCTACAGACCTAAGATGAATGGAGCAGTCGAGGCAGCCAACAAGAACATCAAGAAAATAATCGAGAAGATGGCAGTTACATACAAAGATTGGCATGACATGTTGCCATTTGCACTACACGCCTACCGTACTTCGTTCAGAACTTCGACTGGGGCAACTCCGTATTCATTGGTCTACGGAATGGAAGCAGTCTTACCCGTAGAGGTTGAGATTCCCTCCCTCCGAATCTTAAAAGAAGCAGAGCTAGATGAGACTGAATGGATTCAAGCTCGGTTTGATCAGCTGAATCTGATTGAAGAGAAACGCCTTGCAGCCATTTGTCATGGACAGATCTATCAACGACGAATAGCTCGTGCCTATAACAAGAAAGTTAAGCCTAGGGATTTCTCGCCAGGAGACCTGGTCTTAAAGAAGATTCTACCAATTCAAGAAGACGCCAGAGGAAAGTTCAGACCAAACTATGAGGGACCATTCATCGTACAGAAGGTAATGACAGGAGGAGCTCTGATTCTCACAGAAATGGACGGACAAGTCTTCCCGCAACCGATCAATGCTGACACTGTTAAGAAATATTACGCCTAAGACCTGACCCTGAGATGACGAAAGGCCATTTTTGTTATCCCAAACAAACCATCACACCCTAGTCAACCCTTTTGAGCCATCACGTTCATTTCTTAACCTAAGACTGGGGTAAGTCAACAACTACAAAAAAAAAAAAAAAATCAAAAGAAATAGAAAAATCAAAAGCATCAAAAGTACTCCTGGCCCGCATGAGGATAAACTGTGAACGGCTAAAAATACAAAAAAAATCAAGAAAGTCAAAAACTCGAACACTTGATCTTGGCTCGACCCAAATCTCCAGCCTAAACAAGTTCGAGAGACGCTGGGAGGAGACATAGATCACTTTTCCGAAACAAAAATAGACGAACCCCATGTTTATTCCACTTTAGATAAACTAAGACCCAGACCTTAACCTTTTTGTAACCTTCCACTACCATAAGCCTAAGCCAACGTTTCGTCCTACTTAAAGTCCTTTTTGATCAGGAAATGTTCTAGGGCAACATAACGACAGTGGCAACACCAATGATCTTGCAACTTGGTCCGGACCTCAAAGTCTTGTCAGTCGTTGGAAGACTCGAGAGGGGAATCCAGATCGGATATTCGAAAAAAGAGTACCCCTACAAGAGTAGAGTCGTCGATCTTGCAGCTCAACTTAAGTCACCAAGCCACAAAGACACAGAGACTTCGAGCAGAATTGTAATGAAAAATCTAGAAAAATACAAGCATGGTCTGAAAGGGCATAGTGAAAACCTGAAAGGGCGCTATGAGTAAAAGAATCAGACTATGGCAAGATCAAAGCCACCAGCACGATGAAAATCCCAAAAAGGACGTCGATGCGTAAAAATGTGGAAACCGGGTCTGATGAAAACGTAATTGGCATCAGGGGCAATAAAGGTTAAAAAAAAAAAAAAAAAAAACATCCTGGCCCGCAAGAGTATAAACTGTGAACGGCAAAATCTTTCCAAAATCCCGAGACCCAAAATAGTCTTCCAATACCATGGCACTGGGAATGACTCTAAAGGAATCAAAAGAGTAATTGACGTTTATATCCTCTGTGATTGGCAAAAACCAAGATCGTCGCAACCAAAGGTTTTACAAACTTTGAATTTATCGTACTCATTTGATAAAGATATTTCATAAAATTTCAAAAAGAAAAAACTACTATTTTGGCCGATGATGAAGATTCTAGGACTTATTCAAACTTCAAGTTTTCAAAGCATTAGATACACCTGAGGCCAAGTAAGTACAAAACCTATTTTCTTTACATTATCTTTCAACATTTTGTAATAAAAAGAAATCAATCAAACATCATGAAAAAATGAGTCAAGGCGTTCCTACAAAGCACGGATCCGGGCAGCCCGACTCATCATCAATTTTCAGCCTGACTCATCATCACGACTCACTAGACAAGACGCGAAGGCATCGAAGAAGGGACCGCAAGCAAGCCCCTCCTAAGATCACTCTCCGGGCCTACTGAGGTAGATAAACCATTGATCATCGAACTTACAGTTGCAGCAATGGAAGAGTTTATAAGAATGACCTAACTAGAAAAACCTTATGGATGCGTGGCCTTAACGATGCTTATGAGATTCTAAGTGAAGATGAGTACATACAAACATTCCCGAGGGGAATTGGACCAAAACTATTTGGATTGAAATCAGAAGCTTCTCGAGAAACTGCCGTTGTTATCATGAATCACATTAACCTTGTTGAGATCCTTATGGATGTGAATCAGTGGTCCACCGTGTTTTCTAACATTGTTTCAAAAGCAACAACTCTTGAAGTCGTATCAATAGGCGTAGCAGAAAACTACAATGGAGCCCTTCAAGTGATGACAACAGAATTTCAAGTCCCTTCACCTCTTGTTCTGACTCGAGAGAGTTTCTTTGTAAGGTATTGTAAACAACATGCTGAGGGAATTTGGACGGTGGTCGATGTTTCCTTGGATCATTTGCGTCCTAGCCCGATATCGAGATGTCGAAGAAGGCCATCAGGTTGTTTAAATCCAAGAAATGTCAAATGGTTACTCCAAGGTTATATGGGTCGAACACGTAGAAGTGGATGATAAAGCAGTTCATAGTATATATAAAACACTGGTTAACTCCAGCCTTGGGTTTGGCGCAAAGCGTTGGGTTGCTACCCTAGATCGACAATGTGAACGCCTTGCAAGTGTTATGGCTAGTAACATGCCCGCTGGAGATGTTGGTGTGATCACAAGTCAAGAAGGGCGAAAGAGTATGTTGAAGTTAGCTGAAAGAATGGTGATGAGTTTTTGTTCTGGTGTAAGTGCTTCTACTGTCACACATGGACAACATTATCGGGAAGTGGCGCTGAAGATGTAAGGGCCATGATTGGAAAAAGCATAGATGATCCCGGCAGGCCTCCTGGTATTGTGCTAAGTGCAGCTACTTCTTTCTGGCTTCCAGTCCACCAAAGGGAGTTTTCAATTTCCTTCGCGATGAGAACTTTAAAAGTGAGTGGGACATTCTTTCTAATGGCGGTGCTGTTCAAGAAATGGCACATATTGCTAATGGTAGAGATCCTGGTAACTGTGTTTCTCTACTGCGAGTTAATACTCCAAATTCCAGTCAGACAACATGTTGATATTAACAGGAGAGTAGCACCAACAAGCAAAGGTCTCTTAGATTGACAGCGGTTACAACTATTGCGAGTACTCAACAGCAAAATCTCTCTTGGATCAGTGACAGCTGTTAACAACCATATGCGAGTACTCTAAACAGCAAAAATCTCTCTTGGATCAGTGACAGCTGTTAACAACCATATTGCTTGTGCTCCAACTGCAAAACTCTCTTGGATTTGTGGCGACTGCTAACAACCTCAGTGCTTACAACGTTGAAAGGATCAAAGGTATCAAAGGACAATGCATGAATTGAGAGGGTTAGCGTATGATAGAAACAGAGCAAGATCAACAAAAGAAGGTAACAAAAAAAAAAAAAATTCAAAGAATTTCAAAACCTTTCGAGATTTGTCAAAACACGATCGAAGAAATAGTCGGATTTCAAAACTCATCAAATTTTCATCAAATCAAAGATCTCACACGAGCTCCGCGCCATCGAGATCAATGAATTAATAAGGCAAAACTCTGTCAGACCCCGTGCTTGAGCAGCCATTTTCCACAAAAATCTTCAATACAATCGATAATTCGAGATCGTGTTTGTACAGAATTTTTCTGGCCCGTACAAATAGGGGTTTAGTCTATTCTTTGCAGTTCTTTGCACGCAATTCCTGCAAAGAAGGGCAGCTGTAGACACCTCAATTTGAACGGGCCACTTCTCGAAAGGGCCCAAAAATATCGATTTTCTAAATAAATGGGCCAACGGGCCTTAAAGGCCCAAGTCATTGAAAAGTGACATTTTTACCAACCGAGGCCCCTAAGACCTCTCAATGGTTTAGGAGGCCACCAAAAGGACTCGGCCTACCTTACGCTTCCCAATTCATTCACCGCTCCGCTTCCAAAATAAAAAACGCCAAATTTTCGATAAATTTCACCAACGGGCCTAAAAAGCCCGATTCGCCAACACGTGGCATTTTTGATCAAATAATGATTGCAAAAATCTAAAAAAATTAAAATTAAAAAAAATGTGAGACTTGGGATGCCTACCCCTCCTCTACTACCACCGCTCCGCCTCCGAATCCGCAAAAAATCATAGGCCCACTAAGGCCCATGAGCCCCAACACTTTCCTAAATCGATTTCTCACTTACCCTTAGCCTAAATCAATCCCACATCACCTAAAATCTAAAACCAACCTATACCCTCAAACCCATTCCAAAATAACCTCAACCAAACCCTAAACCCAAAACCATTTCTAAAACCCAAGCCCAACACTACAAAGCCCACAAATCATTAACCATATCCAATTCATTATCCAACCCACAACCTAACCCATAAACCACAACCCACATCAACCAATCACTCTTTTATCATCAAAAGATGACACATGTCATCACCCCATCTCACCTCCCTCACCCAACTACCTACCCCATTAATTTGCTTTAAATCCCATCTACCCACACATCAACCAATCACCTTTTCTCTCAAATCAAACACATCTACCCACACCCCTAACCTATACCTCCCCTAATCTACCCTCATCATTCCCTACAAAACCTACATCTACAACCTAAACCTACACCATCCTCTCAAGTCAAACACTCAACCTCTCCCATCAACCTATCCCAACCCTTCATTTCCACCCACTTTAACACATGGCATCATCTCCCTCACCCTCCCAAAATATCATCAACCACCTCTTAAATCCTCCATTCTCTTAAATCAAATACCATTTAATCACAACCACCATCTTAAACTCACCTCACCAAACACTCCACCCAAATGGGTTGGGTAGGATCCAAACCATTTGGGTCAAAACTCACCCATTTAACCCCCTTCCCTAAAATACCCTCCAATCTCCTAAATTACACCCACTTCTCTCTCAAACTCATAACCATTCTACCCTTTTTCTTCACTTCACCCCATTATATCCCTAAAATAACTCCTCAACATCTATAAATACCCTCCTCCTCTTCCCAAAAATGGCCCCCAACTTCTCATTACAAAACTTCTCCCAACAACTCTCTCTACTAACAACTCACCATTCTCACCAAGATTACCACTCTTCTCTCACACTAATCCTCCTCAAGTCTCAAACAAAAAAAATCACCTACTACTCACTCATCTCTTCTCTATTCCTTCAAAACCATACAAAAGTTGTATTTGCTTAAAATACTAAGGACTCAAGAAGACTCAAAGAAGAAGAAGAAAGAAGATACAAGGTGGGTTCAAGCAACCCCCCTTTCTCTTCTACAACCCTCTCCTCCTCCCTCTTCTATCACCCCTCTCCCCTTTCATTTTATTTTTTAGGATGAATGGACCCCAAGGCTAAAGGTCTATAAGGGTCATTTCCATCAATGGAATGACCCTATGATCAAGCCGAAAATGAACCCCTATCTAGGGTACAAATGCACCCACGTGGCACATTATTTTTCACTTTTTTAAAATAAAAAATGACCGAGTTAGTTGAGGTTACCACTCTTTAGTGGGGAGAAAAGGGTGCCTAACACCTTCCCTTTTCTCCAACCGAG
>NC_141382.1:21605085-21610085 GCF_017979445.1 Akebia trifoliata
GTAGAAAAAAAGAGCATAAAAAAAAATTTGGCCCAAGCCAAAAACCAGAGGCAATGTGCCTCAAAATGAACACAAAAAAAATTAAAATTTTTTTTTTTGCTTAGCTTGTTCCTTACTGACGTCTTAGAAACTTTCCTCTTGGAATTTATTTTTGTTTCAAGTTTTAAAGCTTCAAAAAATCAAACAGATCATTTTTTTTAACTCATAGCGTACCGCTTGCCACTATTTGATTGATCAAAATGAAAATTCGAAGCGACCATCGATTGGACTATAAAAAAATATAAAAATAAAAAAAGAGAAGTCCTTTTGTTATTAGTTCATTCGTTAAAATAAAAAATTGAAAAAAAATGATAAAAAAAAAAATTCGATTGGTTGATGCGTAACCATGAATGTGCTATCCTTGTGGACTGATTATCTAAAAGACCATGATTTCTATAGGTATATTTTAATGTGCCTACATGATTGTGATGTGGATGTAATAGATTTGGTAGTCTTTGAGCTATGTGGTATCCATGTAGAAATAGTTTAATCTGGCTAACGGGCCCACTCATCTGGAAAATGCCCCGGGCACACCCTATCCTATTTGCACACACCACTAGCACGTTTACTTTACTGCATTGCACGCTTGCATGTCCCTAATAGCCAACGTGGCACTAGTGCGTGGCCCGGTCTTCTCGGAGATGCGACGTCATTCATGAAAACGACAACTCCAATCACGTACCATAAGGTATATAAAACTGGGACATCAATACCGTTTGATCGGGTGATTTTGAAAGGTATATTGATACACCCATGTTGGAGCGACCTGAGCCTTTGTCCTATTGTAAGCCGCACGATCACATGTCTCGATTGCCAACGTAGTACTAGTACGTGGTCGGTCCCCTCGCGGGATGCGAAAACCATTTCTGAAAGTTACAACTCTTGACTCGTACCCGTAGGTATACAAAAGATAATCCAAGTATATCTGAAAGCGTCATCGATCCGCGGGGTGCGCGGATCCGCTTTTGACCCTTGAGGTTTGGGAGTCGCCACCCAGTTATTACGGTCTAGAAACCGATCAATGACTCTAAATAGATAAAGGACTAATCTAGAACAGAAAAAAAATTGAATTCGGGGATCATGTTACGGGGTTGGAAAGTGTTAGGCACCAACCCCGCCCGGCCAAAGCCGGTCTCTACTAACTTCCCAAATAAATTACATTGCTAAAAAAAACCTAGATAATGATTAAAAAAAAAAATTATACCTTTCCGATAGCAAGGACTTTGTTCCCTCAGATACGACAAAAATTATTCCTTGTACTGTACTCCTTGCTTCGTTCTGTCTCCGGATTTGATTTCGGATCTCCGAGGTAAGGTATCTCCTTTTTTTTTTATCCGGACTCCTCGAGTTTATTATGGATTTTGAAGTGTTTTTGGAGGGTTTTTGGGTGTTCTTTTGGCTAAAATCGAAGGAGGGATGTTAGGTAAGGAGTTAGGGCTCCAAAACTAAGGTTTATGGGAGGCTAGGGGGCTTTTAGACTTACTTCTCTTAGGGTTTATGATTTTATACGAAAATAGGGTGTGAGCACCTCTATTTATAGATTTTTTAGGGTTGATTTTGATAGAGTTAGTGTTTAATTAGAGTTCTTTTAATTAGAGTTGTATTTTAGTTAGACTTGTTTTAGGTAGAATTGTATTTTGATTAGAATTGTTTTAGGTAGAATTGTTTTTTAGTTAGAACTCTATTAGATAAAGTTATTATTTAATTAGAACTCTATTATGATTTTGACTTTTAGTCTTATTTGATTGACTTTTAATATTTTGACTTTATTCTTAATTGATTGACTTTTAATATCTTTGACTTCAGTCTTGCTTGATTGGCTTTTAATTTTGACTTTAGTCTCACTTGATTGACTTTAATACATTGACTTTAGTCTTGCTTGATTGACTTTAAATTTTTGGAGAGCCCCCTCTATTATATCTTTAATTCTTTGGACCGCCAAATGGAGAGGTCCTTAAAGAAATATCTCACGAACCATCAACAATTTTACTTGAAAGTCCAATTGATCGATTTCTTTGGTTCAAAATTTTAAATTAATTTAATTAATGTTTCACTTTAATTATTTAATATTTTATTTATTAATTTCGAAAATTTTAATTATGAAAATTGTGAAATTATCGTTTTGCCCCTGGAGAGGACTTTTCACGTTTTAAGTCGGTTTTTAATGTTCTAGGATGTTTTAGAATCGATTTTTCGTAAGGAATTCAATGGAAATATTAGTTTGTGTCATTTATGAAATTTTTTGTGTGAAATGTTCATGACCTTTATGAGGAGCATTTTCGTAATTTTGTCGAATTCTGTTAAAATTGGTGAAATGATTTATTTGATTTCGATTTGTTGTTTTATGTGTTCGAAAGGGTTTTCCTAATTGTAACTTAGGCTCTAGGATTGTTTTGAGGTTAGAGGTATTTTGGTAATTTGGTCAATTTTTAGTGATTTTTATCGTGAAGCTTCTTTTTGGGTCTGCAAGATGATGATTTCTATGTTTCTAGAGTCGTATTTTTCTAGCGTAGCGTGGTTTCTAAGGTTTTGTCAGTTCGAGATACCTCATCCGGATTTCTAAAACATATCTGGTAACAAAATAAAGCAATAGAAATAACATCCATCATTGGGAATCATTGCAATCGGGTTGACGAGTTGATTAATCAGGCGATTGCAAAAATGAGGTGTCTACAGATGCCCCTCTTTAGCAGAGGGTTGAAGCAAACTAGATAGGAAATCTATTTTGGTAGATAGTGCGATATCTGAATGCCATAGCTAGTGACAGTTCATTTTGTAGCCTGATTTAGCAATTCGTCGAGGTGTTCGGATCCTTGAGGGTAAAACTCTCCCCGAATTAGAAAAATGTCAGGTCCTTGAGCGCGAGCTCTCACTGGCAGTGTCAGATCCTTGAATTTTAGAAAATTCTCCTTGATTGATGTAACAACTGTGCAAGTGTGTGATTTAAAATCTGAGCATAATTTGAGCATAATCTGAGTATAAACTGAACATAATTTGAATATAAACTGAGCATAATTCCGAGAAAACCCTCGGCGATAATTGAGCATAATTCCGAGAATACCCTCGGCTGTAACTGAGCATAGTTCCGAGAAAACCCTCAGCGGCATCTGAGCATAATTCCGAGAAAACCCTCGGCGGCATCTGAGCATAGTTCCGAGAAAACCCTCGGTGTTAACTGAGCATAGTTCCGAGAAAACCCTCGGCGGCAACTGAGCATAGTTCCGAGAAAACCCTCGACGGTAACTGAGCATAGTTCCGAGAAAACCCTCGGCGGCATCTGAGTATAGTTCCGAGAAAACCCTCGGCAGCATCTGAACATAGTTCCAAGAAAATCCTCTGCGGTATCTGAGCATAACTGGCAAAGGAATGAAGGAATTTTGGGAAATAAAAAAAGAATTTGGAGAAGACTGATTAGAATGAATCGAATAAATCTGGAAGATAATGAATCTGGAAGAGAAATGATCAAATCCAAGAATGATTGGATCTGGAAGAGAAACTGGAAATGAAAGAATGTCATATTTCCTAATGAGTTATTAGTTGATCTCTGGACACAGTCAAATGTGAGATCCAAAGTGCTTTTGTTTGAACCTCAAGGTTTTATCCAAAAAATTTATGAATTTAAAACCTGAGTTTTTTTATTTCTTTTGAACCTCAAAAGTTTTTCGAAAAACTGTTATCAAGAGGGTAACCTTAAATTTGGGGTTCTCATTATCTCTTAGGATCAACATTGCTCAAAAACAAAATGTCCCTAGTTTGACAATGTACGTGACATTGAAAATAATTGAACACATCATGCAAAGATTAAAAAAATGCCCCTAGTATAAGAGGGAAAAATTACATTAAAGAAAATGCCCTTTGTATGAAGGTTTGAAATATTTGATTACCACAAGTGCAATAAAGACTTTTAATTTTGATTAATTTTATTGAAGGTTTTGAGTCAGGCTTAAGAGTACAAAATTATTTCCTTTCGAGACTCATCATAGAATTCACCCTTATCTCCCTTGGTTCACTTAGGGAAGTAAAAAAATTTCAGATCAATCGTAGACAAGATACTTGTGGCTTCTGAGTCTATGCCTGGTTTAAGCGAAGTATTAAACTTGATTATTCGGACTTCTAATGTTTCAACTTGGACCGCTCTCAGCTTGGGATTTTCTTCTGTTATTTTTTGCTGCTCTAACTTTTGCCTAGATCGTCTTTTCAGGTTTTCAATCTATCGAGCTTGCTCTAGCTTTTGCCTAGATCGCTTTTTCAGGTTTTTGATCTAGCGAGCTTTTTTTTTTTTGGCTCTGATTGTTTGCCAAAGTTGTCCTTTCAGATTTTCAACCTTGCGAGCTTGCCTTAATTTTTGCTTAAGTCGCCCTTTTCGGGTTTTCAACCTAGCAGGTTTTTTTTTTTCTTCCTGTCTTAACTTCTGGAGTTGCTGTCTAATCATGCTTTGCTATCTTCCTTGACTTTTCGCACGGTACTTAGGAAGACTTTCATGGGTAGGCTTAGGATTGGGTATAAAAAGAAAGGAATTTTGAGGCTCAAAAACCCAAATGCCCCTTGTGTGGCATTTCCTTTTAAATTATTTCTTTTTCTTTAAATTTTCTTCCCCATTTTGGATGATATTTCTTTTCTTTTGAATTCTTTCTTGATTTTTTTTATTGTATGGGAAATATATTTTTTTATTTTGATGTGGTCGGGCCTGAAGTAACTTCTTAGGTTGCCTACGTACCTCAGAATTTTGGGATCAGACTAAAACGTAGTTCGAATCCTCCCTCCCCTAGAAAAAAGGCATAATTTTTCTTTTTGAAAAGGCTGCAAAGGAGTTGAGAAAGGATATGTTGAACTGGGTAACTGGATAATATGATGATTGATTCGACCAAAGATGGCCTCCTTAAATGTAGTACCGTTTGATTTGGTCAAGGTTGGTTGGTTCTGGTAATTCAATTCCATCATGATCTTGAAGTCTGACAGCT